>NC_045786.1:121012399-121315074 GCF_009873245.2 Balaenoptera musculus
TGCTTAATATATTTAAGGTGCTTTAATGTTGCATGTATATATACTTACAACTGTTTCATCTTCTTGATGAACTGATCCCTTTATCATTATATAAAAACTTCCTTTGTCTCTTATTTCAGTTTTCAACTCAAAGTCTATTTTGTCAGACTTATAGCTACGCTTGCTCTCTTTCGGTTTCCTTTTTCATGGGATATTTTTTTCCATTCCTTCTCTTTGAGCCTATGTATGGCTTTATAGCTGGAGTGAGTCTCTTGTAAGCAGCATATATTTGGGTCTCGTTTTTTATCCATTCAATCACTCAATGCTTTTTGATTAGAGAATTTAATCCATTTACATTTAAAGTAATTATTGATAGGTAAGGACTTAATATTGCCATCTTATTGTTTTCTGGCTGGTTTGTAGTTTTATTATCTCTTTCTTCCTCTCTTGATATCTTCCTTTGTGATTTGATAATTTTCCACAGTGGCATGCTTTGATATCTTTTTCTTTATCTTTTGTATATCTATAATACTAAAGGTTTTTGTTTTGTGGTTGTTCTGTGGCTTACATAAAACATCTTATAGTTATAACAGTCTATTTTAAGCTGATTAAAAACTTAACTTCAATTGCATACAAAAACTCCAGTCTTTATTTCCCCCAACACATTTTATGCTTTGGTTATCACAATTTGCATTTTTTATGTTGTGTATACATTAACAAATTATTAGAGCAATAGTTATATTAATTATTTTCTTTTTTAACTTTTACACTAGAGTTAAGTGATTTATAGAGTATGATTATTAGCATATTCTGAATTTGACTATATACTTATCTTTACCAGTGAGTTTTATGCTCTCCTGTTTTCATGTTACTAATTAGTGTCCTTTCATTTCAGCTTGAAGAACTCCTTTAGCATTTCTTGTAAGGCAGATCAAGTGGTGGTGAACTCTGTTAGCTTTTTTGTTTGGGAAACTCTATATCTCTTTCATTTTGAAGGACAGCTTGCAGGGTAAAGCATTCTTTGTTGGTAGCTTTTTTTTAATCTCAGTACTTTGAATATATCATCACACTCTTTGCCAGTCTGCAAGACTTCTGCTGGTAAATCCTCCAATAACTTACCGGGTTCTTTAACAAATGATGAGTTTCTTTTCTCTTGCAGATTTCAAATTCTCTGTCTTTTATTTTTTATATATATATATATTTTTTAAACATCTTTATTGAAGTATAATTGCTTCACAAGGGTGTGTTAGTTTTCTGCTTTAGAACAAAGTGAATCAGCTACACATAAACACACATTCCCATATCTCCTCCCTCCCGCATCTCCCTCCCTCCCACCCTCCCCATCCCACCCCCCCAGGCGATTACAAAGCACGGAGCTGATCTCCCTGTGCTATGTGGCTGCTTCCCACTAGCTATCTATTTTACATTTGGTAGTGTATATATGTCCATGACACTCTCTCACCCTGTCACATCTCAAACCTCCCCCTCCCATATCTCAAGTCCATTCTTTAGTAGGTCTGTGTCTTTATTCCCATCTTGCCACTAGGTTCTTCATGACCTTTTTTTTTTTTTTTTCCTTAGATTCCATATATATGTGTTAGCATACTGTATTTGTTTTTCTCTTTCTGACTTACTTCACTCTGTATGACAGACTCTAACTCCATCCACCTCATTACAAATACCTCCATTTCATTTCTTTTTATGGCTGAGTAAGTATATTCTATTGTATATATGTGCCACATCTTCTTTATCCATTTATCCGATGATGGACACTTAGGTTGCTTCCATGTCCTGGCTATTGTAAATAGAGCTGCAATGAAAAGTGTGGTACATGACTCTTTTTGAATTATGGTTTTCTCAGGGTATATGCCCAGTAGTGGGATTGCTGGGTCATATGGTAGTTCTATTTTTAGTTTTTAAGGCACCTCCATACTGTTTTCCATAATGGCTGTATCAATTTACATTCCCACCAACAGTGCAGGAGGGTTCCCTTTTCTCCACACCCTCTCCAGCATTTATTAATTGTAGGTTTTTTAAATGATGGCCATTCTGACCAGTGTGAAGTGGTACCTCATTGTAATTTGGATTTGCATTTCTCTAATGATTAATGATGTTGAGCATTCTTTCATGTGTCTGTTGGCCATCTGTATATCTTCTTTGGAGAAATGTCTATTTAGGTCTTCTGCCCATTTTTGGATTGGGTTGTTTGTTTTTTGTATTGAGCTGCATGAGCTGCTTGTAAATCTTGGAGATTAATCCTTTGTCAGTTGCTTCATTTGCAAATATTTTCTCCCATTCTAAGTGTTGTCTTTTGGTCTTGTTTATGGTTTCCCTTTGCTGTGCAAAAGCTTTTAAGTTTCATTAGGTCCCATTCTGTCTTTTATTTTTGACAGTTTTATTATTACGTGTCTCAGTGAAGATCTCTTTGGTTATATCTGGTTGGAGACCATGTCTATATCTCTCCCCATATTTGGGAAGTTTCAGCTATTATTTCTTTGAATAAGCTTTCTCCTCCTTCTCCCTCTCCTCACTTTTTGGGATTCTCATAATTTTTAAATTGTTCTCTTGACTTCCCATGTGTCATTTAGGCTTTTTTCACTCTTTTTAAATTATTTTTTTCTTTTGTCTTCTGACGAGATAATTTCAAATGATGTGTCTTCAAGTTCACAGATTCTTTATTCTGCTTGATCAAATCTGATGTTGACACCCTGTATTGCACTTTTCATTTCATCCATTGTATTCTTCAGCTCCAGAATTTCTGTTGGTTCTTTTTTATGATTTCTGTCTCTCTATTGAACTTCTCATTTTATTCGTGTATTGTTTTCCTGATTTTGTTGACTTGTCTATCCGTTTTCTCTTATAGCTTGCTGAGCTTCCTTAAAATAATTATTCTTATTCCTCTGTCAGATAATTTGTAGCTCTCCATTTCTTCAGGGTCAGTTACTGGGAAATTAATGTGGTCTTTTAGTGGTGTCATGTTTCTTAATTTTCATGTTCCTTGAAGTCTTGCATTGCTGTCTTTGCATTTAAACAAGCAGTCACCCCCTCTAGTATCTACTGACTAGTTTCAGAAGAGACATACCATCACCAATCAGCCTATCTAAGAATTCTGAGGCTTTCTCTGTCGTTTTTTATGAATTTACCCACTCTACAGTTCTTGTTCCCTCTTGAGAGGGAATTCTTAAAATTGCATGCCTTCTCTCAATCCTGTAAAGCCAGACTAAGTACTGAGAGCCTCCTGTTTGCTTTCAATTGGAAGGGGGTGCCCTGAAATGTTCAAGCTTGTGTGCTTTCTTCCAATCCAGCAGTCAGGCTGACTTTCTGCATGTGCCCACTAGCTATCTGCAAAGGCTCGCACTTGCCACCCACTCACAGGGAGCCAGCCACAGGGATGGTGGGTGAGGCATGCAGAGCATTGGGCATGACCATAGACCATTTGGGGAACATCTGCAGGCAAGATGTCACCAGCAGCTGTTAGAGTCTATCCATGTCCCTTTGATGAGTTCCAAGCTCTGACTGCTATGCTCCCAGTATCTCTCAGCCCCTCAAGCATGCAGATCACCTCAGTATTCTGGGTGGGTCAGGGAAAAAGGGTATCTCTTTGGAAACATCCTGCACAGCTGGGGAAGCTAGGTACTCACTTACCATGCTCTCAATTTCCCCCATGGAAGAAATCTTAGGACAATGGGATCTCTCTTGGCACTGAGCTGTGCCACCTTGAGGAAGGAGTGACATAGGTAAAGTGAAACTGTTCTTCATACCATCTTCAATGCATCTGTTCTTAAATTTTTGCTCTGAAAGTTATGCTGGAACTCCCAGACTCCCACTAAGGTATTCTTATCTGTGGGTGATTGTCAAAATCAATGTTCTGTGGAGGGAAGGCAGTAAAAACCCCTATTCTACCATTTTGCTGACATTACTTCCTAACAATTCATAACATCATAGTATTGTTGTGAAGATAAAACTCTATAAAGAAAGTGAAAATTCTCTGTAAGTAATAAAGTCTACACAAAAGCTAATCAGTAATAATAGCCACCAATCTCAAGGAAATAGTAAGACAGATCATTAAAACACATTGGATTGTTCTCCCCTTTCACACGTAGATCTGAGACACAAGGGTAAGATCACACAGGGAGAGGCTGCCAGACTATGAGCCAGTCTAAGGGAAAAGTCAAGCAGACAACTGTTGTCATAGTTACCCGGTGTCAGGTATTTTCAAAGCTCTAAGCAAGTAATACCTCATTTAATCCATTATCATTCTTCCCATTTTACAGATGTGAAAACTAGTCACAGAGTGGCAAAACAACTTGCTCAAGATGACTCAGTTAGTAAGAATCAGGCTGAACTTGAACTCCTAACCCCCACAAAAGGTTGTTTCTACAGGAGGCGGGAGGGTAGACCTGAGGTGAGCATGGAGGGAGGACTGAACACTGTACTTTCTTTTGAAGAACCCTTTCAATTGACCCCTTTTCTTAAAATATCCTTGAATGCTTGGGAGGCAAACAAATTCTGCTTCCTTGGCAATCTTTTCTTTCAGAGGAGAAGGTAGTATGATGATAACCCTATAGTAATAGGGATCAGAAGAGTTTCTTTTTTTTTTTTTTTATAATCTGCTAGTTTACCCTAGTATAGATAACTGAGTCAACCATTCCCATTTTCCTGAACTTCTTTAAAACATCCTATGGACTATTTTCAAACAGAAAAGAAAATTCAATATTAAAAAATAAACTGTTCTTTTTCCTTGTTAAAGAGCAAAAGCCTAGAGTATAGCTAGGGGAAATGGAAACTGTGGAATTGTGCTTACTGTTTGAACAGCCATTCCCAATTAAAAAAGCACCCTGGGATTGGTGTGTGCCTGGACCATTGCCACACGGCAGACATAAAGAGCTCTGCTGGAAGTGCCTGTAGACTCATTTTGGCAAGACCACATCCTGGAGCCAACTGATCAGTAGGTATCCCTCGCCTATTTCAAAATACAGCAGGAATTGAAGAAAATAGCCAATGCATCCTCATCCAGACACATTAACTCAATCCATAGTGGTGCCAGTGTCAGCTCCTGGGAAGGCAGCCCACCTGGGGGTACATCAGCTATGGGCAGTGTGGTGGAGAGGTTTTGAATTGTTTCAGTCACAATGTGGGGAGCACTTCAGGAACTGCCAGCACAATCATTTTCTCTACTTTTCAGAGATCCTTTACATGGTTCAGTGGATCATCAGGCATATTTCATGCCCAGGTATAAGCAAAAGGAGCGTATGTATGAGAGAGGAACCGACTTCACAAAGAGCACAGCTTTACATCAAAGCTGAGTCTTCAGGTAAAAGGCTAATCAAAGCTTTCAAGTAAAACTAATTAACATTTGAAACTTTGATTTAATAGAAGCTCAAAAATGGAGAAAAACTGGAAATAAATCCAAAAGTTAAATACAGAAAGTATAGATCAGAAATAATAAGAGGCTATAAGGCCACTCATAAAAGTGATCATTAATATAGACATGACTCAGTAGCTCCCTCACACTAAGAAGAGATTAAACTTTCATCCTCTCAAAATGTGGAAGGAATGGCATTCCCCTACCTCCATTTCTCTGTACTATTCCTTTCTCCTCTTCCTTCCACATATTATTTGAAAACTAGAAGAACCATAAATTACAACCTGCAATAATGTTCTGTCTCCACAGATTGCAGAAGGTAGTAACATCTGCATTCACTTACTAAGTGCTTAAAGTATCACCAGCACCACCCACTTGAAAATTACTAAAACTATATAAGGTGGGAAGAGAGGGAAGTCTACATTTCTAGTAGTTCTTGGACAGATGGGTTAAGTAAAACATTTACCAATTTATTATGATTTTCTGCTCATCTCATATTACATACCTCATGATGCCCTGTTTGGCTAGGATAATATTTTAAATATGAATCTGCAATTATTTTTTTTCTCCCTGCAATCTTCCCTTTTTTCTTCCCTTACTTCAAGTAAGCAAATAGACTATGCTCTTGCTCAAGATAAATATGGAAAAGGAGGAAAGTAGCCTACAATCTTCTTATTATCTTCCAAAGCCTAAGCTCTGGAGCCCCATAGACAAGGTTTAAAAAAACAGAACTCTCAAACAGTGACAGTATATTAGCCAGAAAGATGAAGGGAAAGAGATTTCCCCCAGGAAAAAAAACCAAGGATTCCTCCTTGGAAAGGAGAAAGAGAGAGAGATAGAGAAACAGAGAAACAGATAGGTACAGAAAGAGACAGAGCTCTGTGGGTCTGCAGAGCACAGAAGAGCTTTGCTCTCTCTCCAGCAGGACCATTAGGGTAAGCAGCAAGTCCCTGAGATAAAAGAGTTGTGTGCAGTAGAGAGGCAGACAGGACCACAGGCAACCTTGCAAAAGATTCTGGAGGCTCAAGTGAATTCTGGACTAGTAAGTCCTAAGGACCAAGGATGCTAAATATCTTAACAGCAAGCTATGTTAGAAAAGGCTAAGGACACCAGAGTCTCACCCCTCCCCATCCTCTGTGACTGGCTGGCACTTATGGCAGACATTGGTAGAAAGCTCCAACTCTCCTCCCTCCTGGATGAGACACTATATCTATACCTACAAATCCTCTCCTAATTCTGGGGTTGAGTCTTGAGGAAACAAAAACCAGGAAGGGAAATGTTTGGCATCCAACAACTCTGCTGGTTGACCTGCTACATCCATCTCCTGAGGACAATAAGCACAAGAGGGCACATTATCTGTTTGACTCCTTGGAAGGAATATGGGACAATACAGGAAGAATAAAAGATATATATCTCAGAAAATTATCTCAGTCATGCTCTTTCCTTAATAAATATTTTATGTCCTCATAAATAAATGTTCTTTTCATTAATGATATTCCTGCCAACTCCCGTATTCCCAGCTTCCAGTTTCCCTACCATCCTCAGTGGCTGGGATAGAGTGATATTTGCCCCAAGCTCCTTAAGGGTTGGGTGTATGAGTCTAATGTGAAAAGTTCTTCTCTCCACTCCAGCATATACATGTGTGTGTGTGTGTGTTGTGTGTGTGTGTGTGTGTGTGTGTGTGTGTGTGTGTGTGTTGGAGATGGAGGGGGAACATGTCACACCCCACTTTGGAGATTTTCCCTACCAGCACTGCTCCCATACAACAGAGAGCTCAGCCACAGGTAAGGAAGACCTGCCCCTGACTACATAACCCTCTCATTGATCTAGAAAAAAATGACTCCTGAGCAGCTGTCTTCAGCAAAAGTCTGGTCAGGTTGATCAAGGAACGTGGGATCCAACCCAAGTCTCATCTTCCTGCTCAAAGCCAGCATCTTACCCCAGCTTCATCTTAGTCTCTGTGATGAGGCAGAATGTCAATAAATGAATGAAGTAAGCCCTCCCCTACCTGCTCACTATACTACTATGGAAGCCAGAAGTCCTTGTAAGAAGTGGTCCCCTTGGGTCCTTTTGGATATACTGGGTTGCCAGGGGAACAAATACTGATTAACTAGGATTCCTCTACTATATTTCACTCTTTCATTGTCCAAAACATGCCCATTTCCTTAAAGTTTTACAACAATCACTAAAAATTTTAGGAAATAAAATCTGTCTTCATAAAAAAATTCATTATCTAAGGTCTCTTATACCAAACCCTGTGTAATTAAATGTACGGTTAACCTTAAATTAATCTACTATTAATTCAAAGGGTTAGACATCAGAATACTAAATGTGATAGCTCAAATATTTGGTTATCATTAATTTTTATGATTATTAATGAAAAGTATTTTTAAGTGATAGAAATTCAGATTGCCAGATAATTTCAAACAAACACTGTAAAGTCAGAAAAAAATTGGATTTGGAGGTAAAAGTTAAGGGGAAAAAAGAAGATGGAAAATCTTCCTTACACATTCCCCAACCTCCTCACCCCGAGCTTCTACTCTAATTGCAAACACGGTTGTGAGAACTATCAATTGCAAGCTTTCTTTATCAACCAAACACATTTTTAAGCAAAGTAAAGTTAACTCAAGAGAGGGGGGGAAAAAGGTTGAAACATTTCCTGTAATATTAACAGTCACGTTGAGGACATATTTTCAAAAGGCAACTCCTTCTCTAAACTCACTTATATAAACCAATGGAAAAAAAATGTTTTGACTTTGAAGTGCTATAGGCAGAATGCTTCCTCTCATGTACTCTTATTTGTACTTATGCAAGAATATCCTGCCTTATAACAGCAAGGTTGTGAAACATTTAGCAAAAATTCATGCAGTACCACAAAATATAATAAAGCCAAATTTTAAAATAGGAATGAATTAGAGAGAAGAAAGCATGT
This sequence comes from Balaenoptera musculus, assembly GCF_009873245.2. NCBI lineage: Eukaryota > Metazoa > Chordata > Mammalia > Artiodactyla > Balaenopteridae > Balaenoptera > Balaenoptera musculus. Next base: position 121,020,676 of record NC_045786.1, read on the forward strand.
AAGTAAGAAACATAAAATGAACCCATGTGTGAGATTAAAAAGGAAGGAAGGAAGGAAGGAAAGAAGGAAGAAAGGAAGGAAGGGAGGGAGAGAGGGAAAGAGGGAGGGAGGGAGAAAAATAAAGGCAGGCAGGCATGTCTAAACCCTGTTCATTTGCCCGAGGTGAGCCAAAAATTGGAAATTATATCAGTCATACCAGGACGGAAAACATGAACAATTCCATGCTTCTCAATGACCATAAGATAAAACCCACCCATTCCTTAGAAGAGGCACAACTCACTGATACAAAGAACAAAGAGATGTTTTTCACATGGATCTCAGAGGTACCAAAGTGTGTGAGAGAGCAAACTTCACCTTCTATAACAGCCTTACAGTAAATGTGACAGTGTGTCTCATAGGACTATATTTCCTTTAACACCCTCCAAGTAGTCAAGTGATGTAATGTCAAAGTGCAAGTTAGCAAAAGCAATTCTACAGGGGAGACCAGAGATGGAGTGAGGTTCCAGTTCTCTGTTCACCTGGCATGACCCAGCAATCAAATTTTGAAATGAACTGCAAATCCTTTAGGAGAACCTGCATATATATATATATATAGATATATATATATATTATATATATATATATATATATATATATATATACTCTTTCTTTCAATGGAAGTATTGAGTAAGTATTGAGTGATGATGAGCCCCACATCTTGTTATTATTCTAGGTTGCGGGCTAAATGCAGCCTCCCTATGCTTTAACAACCAGCCAAGTCGGAGGTAAGTTTTCATCTTCTTATGAAATTGTGGTCCCCAAAAAAGGACTTGACTCAAAGGCAAGGCCACTTCCACATAGATGTGGCCAAAGGAGTGCCTAAGTGCCCTCCCTTGAGCAGTACTGCTTAAAATTACCTTTATTTCAACCAGCAGCATTGGAGTCTCTGATGGTATCATGACCAACTCATCCTAGAAACAAAATTAAACTGCCATCGTCATTTGTCAGGTGGGAGATAACAAAATCCTCTTAGAAATATAGACACATAAATAAGAAGGAACACTGCTGCCTAGCTATAAAAACTAAGAAATTGACACAGTTCATAAAAAAATTCTTAGTGTACATCAGAATTACAATATTCATGACTCACTACAGTGAATTTCTCAGAGATCCTAATTAAATTGAGCATCATTTTAGGCATTAGTCCTCCAGGAAGCCTGCTCTGAATCCAAAGGACAGGAATATAATTTGTGAGGTCAAACACCACCCTATACTTACCCTATCACAGCATTTATTGCCCTGTACTTTAATTGCCCACTTACTCCTTGTATTGCATTCTACTTGAAGTAACTGAGAATTGAACTAATAGTGATTCAAACAATAGTTTATTTTTCTCACTTAACAGTATGTCTCGAGATAAGAGACTGTTGGCACTGGTCCAGTTCAATGGTGTCTCTAGGATTCTATTGGCCTTTCCCTCATGGTCACCAGGTGTCTGCTAATGCTTCATGTTCACATTTAAGAAAGAAAGAAAGTAGAGAGGTAAAAGAGAAGAAAAGGGGTGGTGCCATCAGTGTTGTTTCATTTACCAAGACAACATAAGTGTAAGAAACCTTCCCAGAAACTTTATTTCATCTTATGTACTATTAACCAGAATTGGCCAGTTCTGTCAGATGACCAACCCTCACTCCAGGGAAGGGTGGGAAATTAGGGGATGGCATGACCACAAAGTCAAAGGCCTAGATGCTAAGTCTAGACCTTAGACTGATCATGACACACCATCTGGGACTAGCCACACCACAGGGCAAGGAGTAACTACAAAATAGACATTAGGTACAGCACTAAAAGATGTATCATGTTTATCTGTTTCTTGAATTAGATGTAAGCTTCTGAAGATAGAAATTATATCTGTTTCATTGCTTTTGTCCCCAAAGCCTGGCACAGTCCCTGGCTCATAGCAAATACTCAGTGAGTAATTGTTGAGAGGATGAAGGAAAGAAGGAAGAAATGAATGGAAAAAATGAATGAAATATTAACTTCCCAGCTGTCCATCGCCATAGTTCACACTTATATAAGGATACAAGATAAATATGTAGTACACATATTTTGAACACACCTGCATTCTGAGAGAAAATATTCTAGTCCATTCTATTTCCACCTCAGGGCACTCAGTAAATGCTGCTACTGCTGCCCCTGCTGATGGTCAAAGTCATTACAAGACACTTCTCTGTGGAAAATCTCAGTGTTGATATCAAAATAGAGTAAATATGTCAAAAGGAGGTAGATTCTTTCATTGCCTCCATCAAAACACAAAGGCTTGTCTGTTAAACATGGTCTAAAGGAAACTTGTCCCTCTGAACCCGAAGAGGTGTATGATCAGTAAGGTTTATGTAACCAGTCCTTGCAAACTTAATACTCTTAAATAAATTGCTTGGGGAAAACTCCAAGCAGAAGAATTATCATTTGTCTCTGAAAAAAGAAATAAAAAGTGTGACTGTGAGACAAATAATTTGTGGAAGCAATCAATGGAATGCAAGCTTTATATTGGATTTGAACAAGAGCTTGCATAGAAGTTAAAGGAGTGTTCTTTATGGATTTAATTTAAATGCTGCATATGAGACCTTCCTAATCTTACTGTGCTGTAACTGTATTAAGATACTCACATCAAAATATTTACATTTAAATATTTTATAATGCCACATTTTAAAATATTAATGATGCCGCAAGTAATCCGTGACATTTCTACATACTTTTCTATAGTAAGTTCATAAGAAAACAGCAGAGTGTAACCGTATTATCCCTAGTCAGCTATTTGAAATTCAGCTTAGCAAACACAGCAGCTTGCCCATTTCTGCAATTCTAATGAAAACTCCTCAAGTACTCAACTTCTTGCCATTATAATTTGTTCTTATTCTGTTATAGAGAGTGGCACTAGAGGGAAGAAAAAGAACTGTTCTTGTGTCATTGTCACTGCTGAGTTTAAATATACTCCTTTTCAGAGAGATAGATTTATTGAAAGGTTTCATTTAAAAAGTGAGAAAGGCAACTGTAAAACATAACAAGTGAACAAGTCAATGTTATTTCATGTGTTCTATAATGAAGACATCTTTACAGAGACCTAAGTGCTGTTTGGAAACAGATAACATTGCAAAATATTGTATTTGTACATAACATAGCCTTTGTAATCATAAGATTCATTTCTTAATATTTGTTTCCTTGAAAACACCAGAGAACTGCTATCTCATCATAGTCATGGTTACATTCTTTTTCCTCTTGCTGTCTTTCTTTCTTGCCACTGGCCCAAAAGACAACTGAGGAAGACATGATTCAAACTCTTATCTCCATAAATAAGTCAAGCTCAACTTTGTTGTGATAATAAATATGGTGCAGACAATAAATTTTGGCAGCATCACCTTGGAGTATGAGAGGTGATTATTTCATTCTTTGTTCCTTAGAGAAAGCTAATTATTAGGGTTAATCATGAAGAAAGTTAACGATTAGAGGAATGGCAGCCAGGTGACAGGTACTCTATAAACCTGCCAAATCCAGCAAAAATCTGCTAAGGGATCTCAGATGTGACTGGCTATCAATTTTCTCTACTGGAAAAAGAGAATATGGTATCATTTGCACAATCTTTTGAGAAGTTTAAAACACATTTTTCTGTCTTCATGTGTTGTTGGTTATGGAGGGTTAAAATAGTGATAGTCCTGTATTTGGGGTTGAGGTAGGAAACAGACAGCTATGTGAAGGTATAAATTCCTTTTGGCAGGGGATTTTCTGACTTTCAAATAAAGACCATATGAAATAATGATGACACACTCCGAGGTATACAATATAACTGAAATCTCTTCTGGACAATTCATACCAGTGATAGAGCAGGAGGTTATTATCTTTCTTATTTTTCTGAATCTGTTCTCAAATGCTGTTTGTAATTACCAACTGAACTAATTTCTTAACCCTTCTGATGCTTCTGTCTGTAGACTATAGGTTTTCTTTCTCTCTCTCTTCTTAAAGCATACAAATTTCTTAAAGATAAGTTCTCTTTCCCCTCTTGAAATTCAAAACTTTTATCATACAGCTAACTACCTTGATGATACCAGAGTTTGCCATGCACATGTTCCTTCTTGTAGAAGGAAATGTATACTGCATTGTTTTAAAATACACTTAATCCATCTTTATTAGTAGTAGGGTTTCAAATTTCTTCCTAAACATTTACATCATTCAAAAAATTGGAAAGATAGGCTTGACTTTTAAATCATATAATCTAACATTGTAAGATAAATGTCAGACACATCAATATAATAAAACTTATAAACATGTTATTTTACCCTATTCTAGCTTTATTTATTGAGACTTAAGAAGACATTCTACAGAACATGCATGACTTTCTTCTCTATATTTGAGAAATTTGCATTCTAAAGCCCAATGTCCTACAGCAATCACCATCCAAGCACAAAAGCAGATTGCCTGAAATAACTGGACAAGTTAGCTGAATCAGTCTGGATGCTTCTAGACAGCTGAATGACATTTCACTTAGCTTTAGATCTGAGGACCCAAATTTAATGAATAAAAAGCCTTCAAGACAACAGGCACATTTCATTCTTCTTCCTCTAGCACAAAGCAACTTAATTCAAGAAGTATTTAACAAGAATGTATCGTTATAAATGCTGTGGAGAACTTTAATGAAGTAGAGGTAAGCTTCCTATCTTCAGGCAGCTTACAACTGAGTTGTATGAGGAAAACATACCTATTTGTGAAACTGCTAAATAAAAATAATGTAAGTATGATAGGTAAAATTCTAGGGTGGCTCCCATGAAATTCAACTCCTCTTGTTACTCCTATGATTATGTTACATTGCATGGCAAAAGGAATTTTGCTGATGGAACTAAGGCTGCTCATCAGTTGACCTTAAGATAGAGAGATCATCCAGGTGAACCTAGTGTAATCAAATGAGTCTGTTAAAAGCAGAAATGTGATTCTCTGGCAAGTCCTAGACGAGGAGGTCAGAAAGATTCAAAGAATAAAAAGGATTTGACATGCTGGATTATAGATGGAGAAAGCCATGTACCAAGGAATGCAAGCAGCCTCTGGAACATGAGAGAGGCCTCCAGCTGATAGCCAACAAGTAAACAGGAACCTCAGTCCTACACCCTCAAGGAACTGAACTCTACCAACAATCTGCTCTATCTGGAATGAGCTTAGAAGTAGATTCTTCACCAGAGTCTCCAGATAGAGGCTGACACCTTGATTTCAGCCTTGGGAAACCTTGAACAGAGAACCCAGATGAGCCCATCTGGACATCTGACCCAAAGAACTGTTAAATAATAAATGGATATTGTTTTAGGCTTCTAAGCTTATGGTAATTTGTTACATAGCAATAGAAAGCTAATATAATAAGATAAATTAGTGTCTAATGAATAACCGAGATGAGGAAATATATGAAAACTTAAAGGAAGCAAAGTTTAATGTGGCTGAAATGGACAGTCCCCTCCTTGTTTACTGCAAGTATCATGCTTATTCCTACCCCCAGGAACTTTGCACATACTATCCTTCTTGCCTCTAGTAGCCTTTACTTTCTCTGTTAACCATTCATGAACACAAGGCTCATCTCCTCACTGAAGCCTTCTTCGACATCTCTAGTCTAGAATGCTATGTCTCACCAATGAACTACTTTTGAATTCATAGTTATTTCTGAAAAATGTCCCACTGACTTCAATGTTTCATGTTTTCTCCTCTCTCAGTCCACAAACTTGTTAGCTCAATTATCTTTTTGTATCCCAAATAACCAAATAAATTATTATTAAGTACTTGATTAATTAAAAATATGCCCTGGCTACTCTGTATAGAAAGTCTTGAATAAAATTCATGGATTTTTTTAATTCATCTTACTTAAGCCAAATTAAGGCTATTTCTTTTTCCTATCACACTCACTGCTAAACACTTAAGCTTACCTCTTTGTGAATCACAGTTCTAAAATAATTCTGCACAAGTGGCTTTATATGTTCAGTGTTGACCATGTATTCAATTTCACTGAAGAACAGGATGGTAAAATGCCCTTGCTGTAAAAACCTGCATACTCAGTTGATTCATATCAAGAGTTGAACTATACCAGGCTACTATTTTTAGCATTGCTACAATTACTTTTTGAAAAATTATTTCAGTGGTCTCATCTACTTCTCAGAATGTAAAGACCTTAATGTAGAAATATTATTTTTATATTCTGTTGATATGCTGCTACTGCTGGTTGGGCAACAATCAGTTTATTGATGGTCATCTGAAACCATTGTCTGAGGCTGAAAAAGATTTTTCCTCTCTTTTGGTTGCAGCCCTGTCCTCAGTGATTGAGTATTTTGTTTTCCTGTTTTGTTTCTCCACAAGACAAATACCTGAAGAAAAACAATGTCTTCAAAAAATGGCTGTTTCTAAAATGCTGAGAATATTTAGAAAGCAATACTTAATATTCTTCCAAAAACCTTCAGAAATTTAGGTTTATACAACCCCAATACAGACCCTCTTGCAAATCTGTTTGTGACTCTGAAAAACTACTCATCTCCAAAAATCCTTTTTAAAGCACTCCTCTCTTTTTTTCTCATCCTCCACAACCCTTTCCAGTAAGTTAACATTACTCTATAAAAGTTTGCCGTAGTTGCCATATTCATAAATATAAATCATTAAGAGCAATAAAAAATAGGTGACTTCAATGTCATTTTTACAGAGGGAAGACGTGGATCACAGTCAGAGTATTTAGAGTTCAGGTCAATCCTTCCACTTATAGACAGTGTCATCTTTTCTCCTTCCTGATCCCCAAAGACCAATTCTACAAAATAGAGGTAAATATACCTACCCAGAAGAGACCAGGAGAAGACAGAGAATCAAATTACACCAAATGTTTTACTTTAAAACCAGCAAAGTGCTTTATGAATTCAATATACCTAGTTATTGGTAAATTGAGATTATATATTATATATCATATGCATAAATAACAAGGTCTCAAAATCTCTTATTTTCCTCAAAGTCCAAGCCAAAAGTGATTTCAGTTCAATAAATATTTATTGACTAAGTGTAAAATTGCTGACTCAGTAGGGTTACCCTAATATAAATATCTACTTCTTGATGTATAACCTGTTATAATTAATTATATATATTATGTATGCTATTTATCTTTCAACCACTAGGATAAATACTTCATATTCATTATATCATTTAATCCTCACAATAACCATAACGTTGGGAGATAGAAATCATTCTCCTTATTCTACAGATGAGGCATTCAAGGTTCAAAGAATAGGTTCAGAGAATTCCAGAGACCTGTAAAAGTCACACAGGTAATAGGTAGAGGGACTGAGATTCACACATAGGTGTATGGTCTCCAAAATCTCTACAATTTACTATATCACATACATTAAATTACAATAAAGAATAGTATATGACAAAATCAAATGATGCAGTACATTTTATAAGTGGAATGGATCAGAGAAGGAATCTGAACCAAGAAGGAAGGCCTTCATGGAAGCAGTGATGTTAAGTTGGAATATGAGGTGTAACTTTTATATTGGTGACTATTCCATGCAACACTGAGTATAGACTATGTACAGGATGGATAATTAACACTCATTGAATAAATAAAACAAAAAGTGTTTATCTAGGCCTGAAACAGAGCATTTAATTTTATGAATCTACTTTCTAAGTTCATCATTTCTATCTTTTCCTTGATTGATAAAACTTTCTTCTTCCCTAATTTACCTGTCCTGCTTAACATGTAGCTTATATCATCTAGACATACATACATATCGTCTGAGTCCCTATGGATGTTACTACCATTATTCTGAGCCTTGTTCATATTGAGAATCCATTTGAAAAGCAGTCATGCAAAAACTCTCTAAATAAAGATTCAGTTCCTGGTTCCTAAAAGACTCAGAACATGCAAACGCATTTACTCTAAAGGAATATTTTCAAAACAAGACTTTTTAAATAATAAAGGGAAATTTCCATCTGGGTAAATGACATAATTAGCCTTTTAATGATGACTATTATTCTCTTCCATCTGGCAAGCTAGTCGTTTTGCCTTTTAAATTGAACTAAAAGACCATTGGGCAAGATTTTATTTTCCAATTTTATATTTCTAGGTTTCATTCAGTGTATTGAAGATATCATGCAAAATGACAGTTTTGCATTTAATATTTGCTAAATATTGAAATTGGACAATCAAAATTGTTAAGGCCATTTCTTTCTCCAATCATCCCAAAACTATCATTCTGTATCTACCTAGACTTCTCATTTTGCAAGTAATGGAAAACCCAATTCAAACTGGCTTAAACAATCAAGAGGATTTATTGACTCATGTAACAGGAAGGGTCAGAGAAATTGAAGGTTCGGTGTTGGTTTGATTTAGCAGCTCAACAATGCTATCAAGGACCTGGTTTCTTTCCCTCTCCCCTCTGCTTTTCTTTTAATCAACATCATTCAATGTCTTTCTTCTCTAGTGTAGCCAGAAAAATTCCTGAATAATTTCCATATAGTCAAATCACACTTTCCAGAAGGAGAGAAATTACTGATCAGCTCCCAACAAACTTCCCTTCACATCTCATAGTCCAACTTAGCTCATGGTCCTTTCCTAAGCCATTAGAGAATGTACTCACTGATTGGCTTAGACTTTTCTATTTTGAACCCAGGGGCAAAGAGGATATGATTAGCCTGTTAAGGTTAAAAGAATTAGGATCCACCACTAGAATTGTGGGTACAATCATTCTCTCCCCATCTCATCCCACCCCTAAGTGCATGGCTACTACAAAATGGAAGAGAAAGATGGAATAGTGAAGAAACAACCACAATATCCATTATACAATCCTAACTGTCTGATCAGACAGTCCTTCCCCACCTTTTTTTATATTTTTGTAAGTCTATATCATTCCTGAATCTACAAGATGTTGCAGGACTTTTCTTTCTAGCAACCACTCCCCCAGATTTCTCCCTCATATTCTATGGAGTAAACAGTCTGGGAAGGCAGCCTTCAAACTGTGAACCAAAGTTAAAGAGAAGGCACCACCAATTATAGCCAAGAATTTAATATACTGGTTTATCAAAACACAGACTCCTGAGCCCATCCACTGGCATGCTATAACGTAGGCATTCCAAAAGGGGTACCCAGGTACTGAGAGAGGTTAAACAAGGGGTTCCACATGTCTGAGCACAACAGCTTTTCAAAACCCCGAGAGCACACTTTTCTCAATGCCAGGTACCTGGGTACCAGGGTATAATTCCACCTTCTTTGTAAACTGGTAGTAACATTCATCCATGTGGTGCTGACCTGCCCAGCAATGTGCTTAGTGGACGACTGTGACTCTAATGGTTTTAACATTATTAGTACAGCCAAATGCTTTGCCTCAATCCCTCAAGGGAATTTTTTCTCCCAGAAGTGGACAAATTCATAGTACTATGTAGCATCTAAAATGCAGTTTGCCTCCTAAAAACAAAACAAAACCAAAATAAAACCCCAAAGGCCTCTAAAGGAAGAAAACAAAGTAAATGCCTATGTAAGAGCAGACCATGGTTTAGTTTGAGCAGTCCATTTTGGAAAGAGAAAATCATTAGGATAAGCAGTCATCTGCGCACAAACAATAACAGACATTCAACAAAATTTCCTTTTATCTTTGTTTATGTGACACCTCTTATTATCACTTTGAAATGACTTCTATATTCTGAACCCTGAATTAGGAATGATATATGTAGCAAAGTTTCAAAAATTCATCAGTCAGAAAAGGAAAGCTTTTTAAATCTCATTTAAACATTGTTTGTTTATCTAGGAAACAAAGGACATTGTCTAATTTTAACTCAAAGAAAACTTAATTAATTTAAATGTCACCTTGACTACTTCTACTATTGATCCAGTGGAAGAATTTACTAACAGGCTGAAACAGTTGAACGCTGTGTCTTTGCTTTTTTCTCATTTAGCACACAATAAAAATCACAGGATAATGTAAGAATCCTGGTTCTTTGTTCCAAATTGCAAAATTTCTCACATAGCCATAATTACTGGATAGAATTACAGTCTTGGCCACTTTCACCTACAGCTTTTACTAATAAAAATAAACATGTTTTCTTTTAAGAAGAAATTATTTTCACTTTCAAGGTATTTTTCCCTATACCTTCCCTGATACAGGACAAAGAAATGTCCTAGAGCAAGGAGGCCATGATTTGGAAGTTTTAGTATATTCTCTCTATAGGCAAACCTCTTTCATCTCTTTTCTTACAAAGGAACTTATACACTAAGCGGGAAAATGCTTTCCAAGTATGAATTTTGCTGAATAGTGCAAAGAAACATCATAGATTTAGTAAATTTGTCTTTTAGTTGAGATAGGTGACTGATAGCATAGGACATTGATATGACCGTAGCTTCTCCTATTACTATTTCTATTATTATTTGCACCTCAGTAAACATCCTTCTTGAAGGAATGAAGAAACAAAATATTTCATTTGAGAAATAAAGATTATTTTTCCAATTACCATAAAAATGGATATTTCAACTAACCTGATTGTTGACATGAGCTAGAGTCTGGTGGTCTGGGCCAGCCTAAGAGTGAAGTATACTGGCCAGAGGACCAGAGTATAGACTCAAGGTTTATCAAGAGACCATGTTCTGGCAGCTAGTTTAGGCAAGAACACGAGGAACAGGCACAGAGGTAAGAAATCACATGAAAGCTGGGAATGTTAGACCAGAACAGAAGGTATGGATGGAGAGAGGACACGGTGTGAGTTTGGAATGGAATGGTCCAGTAAGCCTCTCTGTCTACCTGGATGCCCTTTCAACAGCACCTGTAACTTCCAGCAATGAGTAGGGAGGGTCTGTTAAAGTTGTCAAGCTGCCTTAGACATACATGACAAACTCAAAGAAGTCTCTGCTCAGATTAATTTAGAAATTTTGTAAAAATCTTCTGCATCCATGTCTGAGGCAACTTTGTTATCACAGAAATAGTTGAACATTCTTGTCAAAATGATCAATAATTTTCTCTAAAAAATAAGGTTTGATTGTCAAATATATGCATAATATTTTTTTCCAAAGTCCAAATGGAAAAAAAAAATGAATTCCTCAAAGGCTTCCTATGAGATCGTGAAAAGCACCTTTCTCTCCGAGGGAATGCAGTTGCTAATCCAAGATTTTTTGTAAGATGCACACTGAAAGCAACTACTTCTGAATTTGCAGGTGGGAATGAGAGTTCTACTAACTGTTTTCTAGGCTCGCTTTTCAACTTTCTTCTCTGTCCTAAGATTCCTAGAGTCAGGACAGCCATCACATAGGTCATCACGTAGGTCACGTGAACATATGCTCCCATTACCTCATTGGATTCTATAAGAACATCGACCAGTGAAAGAGGAGTTTGTAGGCATACAGGGTAAGAGTTTGAAAAAACCCTTCTGTGGGAGACAAGGGACTAGACTGAAAATCTCCATGTTATGCCTTACTCCCTTTTCGAAATTGTCCAAGCAAATGGTTAAAACTAACTCTTTACTCATCCACAAACCATAACTACTTACAGGTAAATAACGAAGACAATGTCCCCTAACCAAGAGGCAAACCTGCTATCAGGGTCAAGGATCCTCCAAGAATTAGACTAATCAAATTTCCATAATTAAAGCCACCCAGACAGCTATAGTTCATCTTTCATAGTTTTCCCACAGATTCAGCTGAAAATGACCATCTGCCTTTTTAGATGGACCCAACTCCTTCCCTATAGGCCCCAGTAGGTAACTAACAAAATAATTAGTTGATCACCATTTCTTTAAAGAAAAAAAGATAACACAGTATTTATTAATCAAATAGCTTTTCTTCAAGTCTGAAACCTAAAAAAACAAATAACATGGTTAAGTCCTGATGATTACATCTCTGAAATGCAACAAAAATATGAAATGCATATTTCATCAGAAAGAAATTTTCATTAAAGTGCAGATGGAGGGCTTCCCTGGTGGCGCAGTGGTTGAAAGTCTGCCTGCCAATGCAGGGACGCGGGTTCGAGCCCTGGTCTGGGAAGATCCCACATGCCGCAGAGCGGCTGGCCCGTGAGCCACAATTACTGAGCCTGCGGTCTGGAGCATGTGCTCCGCAACAAGAGAGGCTGCGGACAGTGAGAGGCCCGCGCACCGCGATGAAGAATGGACCCCGCTTGCCGCAACTAGAGAAAGCCCTCGCACAGAATGAAGACCCAACACAGCCATAAATAAATAATAAATAAATAAATATTAAAAAAAAAAAAATCTTCTAAAAAAAAAAAAAAGTGCAGATGGATACATCTTACAGAATATGTGTATTTCTGGGAAAATGTCTAGGAATAAAGACATCTAATATATTTACTGACTTATTCAGAAAATTCAAAGCCATGGGACATTGCAGCCTAAAAGGGAAGAAATTATGCAATTTCCTGCCTTCCTCAAATAAGATATTATCCCACTTTAGAGATGGGCAACTGAGGACTAAAGAAATTAAATGACTCACCAAAGTCACAGATTTAAGTGGAGGACATAATAGTAGACCCCAGGTTACATGCCTCCTAGTGAAAGTGCTTCTTCCAAAATATTTCTTTGTAATTGGTTGTATCTAAATAAAAATAAAGTCTTATGGATACCACAAATATTTTAAACCACTTACTTTAGAGAACTGTATTTTTCTAAATAAGTATTATATTCTGGAAAAAATTATAAGATCTAAGTGATTACAATAATTAAAAAATAACTAAATGGTCTAAGAAGTCATTCTGCTTGTTTTAATCCCCCTTCTACTACTTCCTCAGCAGAATAGAATGTACATTAATGGATGGAGAGTATGACCAAAATGAGTTAAATCCTAAATTTTAAGTTAAAAGTGACTAAGGTTAAAAAAAAAATCAGAAAGTAAAAAGGACACAAAAAATGGGCACCTTCATAATGTAAGATAGCAAGACTTAACAATATTGTTTTATTATCAATGTAGATACATATACATACATAAGTACATAACGTATGAATTTCTTTGGAGTAATACGTATCATAAGAAAACCTGGAAAACTAGGTATTATTGGTATCCTGATATCTGCAGGCATATGCATTCCAAGTGCCAAACAACTAACACAAAACTACACTCTGTGAATGCAAGTTTCAGACGTTGGTGATTTTCTACACCTTATATTTGTATTTGAATTCCATTCAGAAAAGTATGTAATGCAGTTAATTCTCAGGCATCTAAAACCCTCAAAAAATTATTCATTCTAAAGAGTTAAGTTTATAGCTTTAAAAAGAAAATTATTTTAATTTTTATCATTTGGAATGGAAATCTTTCTAGAGCTATTCCTTTCCCTTTTAGCTAAAGTAGACAGAAAATAATTTGCCCTTTACTGACCTAAAATTATTTTGTGAGGAAGATACCCTCTGGACCCACTGAGCTCTATATGAATATTTACCTCCATTCTAAATGGTCCCAGAATGGCTACCATTCTTTGGTAGTAATTATACTTGTTTTATGCATTTTTCTGACTCCTCCCTCCCTAGCAGATATTATAGAGATGATTCATGGTAGGGGGAAAGGGTTGGAGTAATGGTCTCTAAAGCCCATTCTAAGTCCATAATTCTCTTCTCTCTGATGTCATTTATCTTCCTAAATCAGTAAGGATGCTTTCAGCAGCAAGTAACAAGACCCAGCTAAGGGTGACATAAACAATAAGGGCACTTATTATCTCACCACTGGAGGAAAACATGAGGTAATCTCAAGGGCTGAGAAGAAATTTACTGGTTCAGCATCAGAGCTCCAGTTTGGTTTCTCTGCAATTCTCTTGGCTTTGCAAAACTTACAGTTCCAAGGGGGTCCTATCATATACCTTATCACACTCAGACAAGAGCAAACAGAGGTATAATTTGTAATTTCCCCATCTTGGATCCCACGTTAAAACCAGAAAATTTCCCTAAAAACTCCTCATAAAAAGTTCTCTTTGTCATGGTCCATAATTACAACTCCTGCCCAGGACTAAGTTGTCAAGGGAGGACCATCATGACCAGACTAGGACAATCAAGATTTATCTGCCTAAATCTGGGAAGATTTAGCTAAGTAAGGGTGAATACACTGAGGTTTTGGTTAATAAGAAAGCGGGAAAGAGATTACAACTGAATGTCTAACAATATTCTCTTTTTATCAATTCAAATGTACTGCGTCTACTCTGATATGGACATAAACATCAAGGACATAGGCTCTTGAATTTGTGGATAAATTAAGACTGAACACAGAGATACCCCCATTTTCCCATGAGTAAAACATGTGAATCTAACTGTATTAATTTCATGACAATTTTTGAAGTCTTGAAAAATCCTTTGGCCTAATTCCTTGCTTCAAGTCAAATCATAGATAACTAAATATTTATTCTTTTAAAAATATTGATTAAGGACCTCTTACATGCACTCCAATCATTGCACTACAAGCATTCCACTAGGCACTGGAGACACAAAACTGTGCAAAAACAGGAATTAGTCTCACTAAAACAGAGCTTACAGTCTAATGGACCATAGCTGAGGTATGGATAAGAAGGTTATTACACTAGCTGGTTCCCCAAACAAGAAGAGGAATTAGAAACCTGAAGTGGTGTAAGTTTCCTTGAATAAACATAGTCTATTAACATGTAAAATTAGGAGTCTTGTTTTCTTTTCATCCAAAACCAGTTTTCAAATCTTGTTTCTGATTTCCCCTTTCATATACCCATAATTTCAACACAATGATGTTGCTTTACTTTCTCAGACAGAATATATAAAATATTTAGTTTGACCAATGGGTGAAAACTCTCCATTAAACCAGCTTTACTGGTGGCTGCTTTATTCCGCCACTACACACTTTATCAAAAGACTGGCACGATTTCTTTGGGAGGTAATACTCTTGTTGTTTTGTCCTCTTGTTGAGCACATTTTCAGTTTTTACTTCCTTGAACAGCAATAAATATTGCTCCTTTAAATTTATATTAAAAGTGAAATTATTTGCATGAGCTCTTAGTATCCTATTCACTTATGCAGGTCTCTCAACTTTTCTTTTTCTTCATCTCCATCTGCCCATTCCACAGAGCCTGTTAGTAGGTATCCCCTGAAGCAATCATCAAGTGAAGCTCTTTATGCACACGATTATATTCCTTTTCTCAACAACCAATCTAGAGAAGTCAGTCTACTTCTCTCTTTGCCTCAAGAACATATCACATTTGAAAAACTTCTTATAGATCATTTTTATTTTTCAAAACATGTATTAAATATTTCCTGATAATAATAGAAAATAATCACTGCACTAAATCTGATGATGCAAAATTCTCAAGCCTGAAATAGGCCACTATAAGATGACATCAAATAAATTCAAAATTATATATAAATGTTATACAAAATATGATTTATATTATTTATGTTACTATTACAGATCATTTGAGAAGTAACCCAAAGTAAAACATAAAAACTAATGTTTATCCATATTTCCAATTCTACTCTTACATTTGCATGCAGGGTCATAGCAATACCAGTCCTTTGGAACAAGCACTTACAAGTTTTTCTTTTATTTATGTACAATCCCAACCAACACTATTGATTTGCTGCTACAACTGAAAACAATTTTCTATTCTTGGTAAGTGTGGTCTTCTCCCTCTAGATTCTGAGTCAAAGAAGCACAAATACCATGTTTATTCACCTCTGTTTGCCCCAACACCACCTAGCAAAATATTTCCCATGTGACAGATATTCAAGAAATATTGTCTGTAAGATATTCTTTTCCATTACCTCCTTGTGAAAATTGTCACCAAAAGCAATAGCAATTGTTAGAATAGTCTAGAAGTGAAGAGAGTCAGCCAGATTGGAAAAGAGGAGGTACTTTTGACCATTTCCAAGAACAGTGAAAATATATATACTCATATTGGTGAACCTACCATCCAGGACCTTACTATGTATTTAGGAGGCTAAAATATATACAAAGTACTACATAAAAATAACTAGCAGGAAGCAAATACCTGGCATGGGAGTGCTAGTAATAAGCACTAATAGAGTTCAGGAAACAAAATAACTCTATGCCAGAATTGCCAGAAAGACTTGTCAAATGTCTTTATGGAAGAGGAGGCCCTACAGGTAAATCATAAAAGCAAAAGAGGGTTTTGAAAACACAAAAGGGTGATTGTGGAAACTATGAGGGTAGGAAGAAGAGTATGAAGGAAGGTACACCCCGCACAAAAATTAACTCAAAATGGACTATAGATCTAAATATAAAACACAAAGTGTAAAACTCCTACAAGGTAACATAGTAGAAACCTAGATGACCTTGAGTATGTTGATGTCTTTTTAGATGTAACACCAAAGACATGATCCACAAAAACATTAACTAATAACTGGTCTTCATTAAAATTAAAAACTTCTGTTCCACAAAAGACAATATCAAGAGAATTAGAAGACAAGCTCAACTAGGAGAAAATATCTGCAAAGACATATCTGATAAAGGACCATTATCCAAAATATACAGTGGAACACTTAATGTTCAACAAAAATAAAACAAACACAATTTAAATGGGTCAACGATCTTAACAGGCATCTCACCAAAGAAGATATACAGATGGCAAATGAGCATATGAAAAGATGTTCTACATCATACGTCATCAGAGAAATGCAAATTAAAACAACAAGATACCTCTAGATGCCTATTAGAATGCCCCAATCTGGAACTCTGACATCACCAAATTCTAGTGAGAATATGGAGCAAAAAGAACTCTCATTGCTGGTGGGATGCAAACTGGTATACCACTTTGTTCATTTTTGCTCTAAATATTCAGGTGCTTCAATGTTGGGCACATAAATATTTACAATTATTATATCTTCTTGACGAATTAACCCCTTTATCATTACATAATGACCTTCTTTGTCTCTTTTTATTATTCTTAGTTTAAAGTCTACTTTGTCAGATATAAGTATAGCTACCCCCCTTTATTTAGCTACCATTTACTTGAAATGTTTTTTTCCTTCCTTTCACTCTCAGTTCATGGTGTCTTTAAGACTGAAATAAATCTCCTATAGGTACAGCCACTTTGGAAGACATTTTGGTGGTGGTTTCTTACAGAACTAAACATACTCTTACCATACAATCCAGCAACTGTGCTCCTGGTATCTACCCAAAGGAGCTGAAAACTTATGTCCACATGAAAACCTGCACACAAATGTTAATAGCAGCTTTATTATAATTGCCAAAACTTGGAAGCACCAAGATGTCCTTCATTAGAAGAATGAATAAATAAACTGTGGTACATCCATACAATGAATATTATTCAGTATCAAAAAGAAATGAGCTATCAAGCTACAAAAAGACATGGAGGAACCTTAAATACATATTACCTAAGTGAGAAAAAGCCATCTGAAAAGGCTGCATACTCTATGATCCCAACTATATGACATTTTGAAAAAGACAAAACTACGGAGACAACAAAAAAATCAGTGGTTTGCAGAGGCAAGTGCAGAGGAGAATAGAGATAAATAGGCAGAGCGCAGAGGATTTTTAGGGCATGAAAATACTCTATATGATATAATGATGGCTATATGATAGATACATTTGTTCAAACCCATAGAACATAAAATATTAACAGCAAACCCTAAGTAAACTGTGGACTTTGGGTAACTATGATGTATCAATGTATCAATAGGTTTATCCTTGGGAAAAAATTATTTTGGTGGGTGATGCTGGTAAAGGGGGAGGCTATGCATGTGTTGGGTCGGGGGTATAGGGGAAGTCTCTCTACCTTCCTCTCAATTTGTTGTAAACCTAAAACTTCTCTTTTAAAAGTCTTATAAAAAAAAAGGAAGTATAAACATATTTAGGAAATAATATGGAAGTCAATTCAGGAAGAGCAAAAAGGCCATGTAGAAAAAAGGTAGGAAGCTATCCACTTTTGGCCGCACTATAGGCTAGCTACTTCAAATGGCCCTTCAATCACAAAACAACTAGGACCTTTTTAATGCATTTAATATTTTTAAATGCATTTAATACTATTTAATGCATTTCTAGGTTCATAGAAAGTAAGAGAAAAACATTATGACTGGACTTTCTTCTCTCTCTCACATACATACATATACATACACATCACGCACATAACATACACAGTCTGGAGCGGAGAACAGTGATCTTTAAGAAGAATGTAAAGTCAGGGTTTTCTGAAAGGCAATAATTGACAATACTTCAGCAAATAGGAGAATAATTCTTTGAGAAAATGAACCTGAAATTTCAAGACTTAATCCTGGGACCCTCTAAGGTAGCTAAAGTGCTAATATTTGTGTAGCATCCCCCAACTCCCTGTAGAAGCAATATAAAGTGTTTTCCAAGGGAAAAGATTGCCACTCTTCAAGCCCTCAGGATTTCCATGGATAAAAATCAAACAATATGAACTCACAATTAATAATTTAAAAAGAATTAAGCCATCAAGACGAAAAGAAGACATGATAAACATTGGATTTGGACCTGCAAAGGACCATATAGGGATTTTTTAAATGCCAAGTATAAATAACTGTATGAAATGTTTGAATAAATAAAAGATGAAACCACGAAAATGAGCAATCAATAAGAGACTGTCAAAAATGATCAGGTACCTCTCTGTGGAACCAGAACTTGGCACCACATGCAACACCTTTGTGGAGTGTGTGATCCTTGAGGACAAGGAAAATCAAAGCAGAGCAAAGTGCCTGGAACATAAAGTGTGTGCATTTTCTCATTCAAGTCCAGATTTCTACCTGCCAGGTTATTCAAAACTTAAAGTATGAGATTGAGGTATTTAAACCTTGCATCTTTTTCACACCTTAATTCACTGGCAAGCAACACTCGTACTAAGTTGAGCCATGTGGTTGACAGGGTGTTGGTGCTCCAGCCAGGTGTCAGGCCTGGTCCTCTGAGGTGGGAGAGCTAATTCAGGACATGGGACCACCAGAGACCACCTGGCCCCACATAATATAAAATGGTGAGAGCTCTCCCAGAGATCTCCATCTCAACACTAACAACCAGCTCCACTCAATGACCAGCAAGCTCCACTGCTGGACACCCCATGCCAAACAACAAGCAAGACAGGAACACAACCCAACCCATTAGCAGAGAGGCTGCCCAAAATCATACTAAGCTCATAGACACCTTAAAAACACCACTGGAAGCGGTCTTGCCCACCAGAAAGATAAGATCCAGGCTCATCCACCAGAACACAGGCACCAATCCCCTCCACAACGAAGCCTACACAACCCACTGAAACCAACTTTACCCACTGGAGGCAGACACCAAAAACAATGGGAACTATGACCCTGCAGCCTGAGAAAAAGAGACCCCAAAACAGTAAGTTAAGCAAAATGAGAAGATAGAGAAATACACAACAGATGAAGGAGCAAGGTAAAAACCCACCAGACAAAACAAATGAAGAGGAAATTAGGCAGTGTACCTGAAAAAGGAATTCAGAGTAATGATAGTAAAGATGATCTAAAATCTTGGAAATAGAATGGAGAAAGTACAGAAATGTTTAACAGGACCTAGAAAAACTAAAGAGCAAACAAAAAACGATGAACAACACAATAAATGAAATTAAAAAATTCTCTAGAAGGAATCAATAGCAGAATAACTGAGGCAGAAGAACGGATAAGTGACCTGGAAGATAAATAGTGGAAATACTACCACAGAGCAGAATAAAGAAAAAAGAATGAAAAGAATTGAGGACAGTCTCAGAGACCTCTGGGACAAAATTAAACACACCAACATTCAAATTATAGGGATCCAGAAGAAGGAGAGAAAAGAAAGAAAAAGACTGAGAACATATGTGAAAAGATTATAGTTGAAAACTTCCCTAATACAGGAAAGGAAAGAGTCAATCAAGCCCAGGAAGGGCAGAGAGTTCCACACAGGATAAATCCACGGAGAAACACGCCAAGACACATAGTAATCAAACTATCAAAAATTAACTACAAACAAAAAATGCTAAAAACAGCAAGGTAAAAGAACAACAAATAACATACGAGGGAATCCCATAAGGTTAACAGCTGATCTTTCAGCAGAAACTTTGCAAGCAAGAAGGGAGTGGAAGAACATATTTAAAGAGATGAAAGGGAAAAAACCTACAAACAAGATTACCTCTACCCAGCAAGGATCTCATTCAGATTTGACGGAGAAATTAAAACCTTTACAGACAAACAAAAGCTAAGAGAATTAAGCACAATCAAAACCTTAGCTTTACAACAAATGCTAAAGGAACTTCGCTAGGCAAGAAAACACAAGAGAAGGAAAACACCTATAATAACAAACCCAAAACAATTAAGAAAATGGTAATAGGAATATACATATCAATAACTACCTTAAATGTAAATGGATTAAATGCTCCAACAAAGATACAGACTGCCTGAATGGATACAAAAACAAGACCTATATATATGCTGTCTACAAGAGACCTACTTCAGACCTGGGGACACGTACAGACTGAAAGTGAGGGGATGGAAAAAGATATTCCATGCAAATGGAAATCAAAAGAAAGCTGGAGTAGTGAGCAATTCTCATATCAGACAAAATATACCTTAAAATAAAACTATTACAAGAGACAAGAAGGATACTACATAATGATCAAGAATCAATCGAAGAAGAAGCTATAACAATTGTAAATATTATGCACCCAACATAGGAGCACCTCAATACATAAGGCAAATGCTAACAGCCATAAAAAGGGGAAATCAACAGTAACATAATCATAGCAGGGGACTTTAACACCCCACTTTCACCAATGGACAGATCATCCAAAATGAAAATAAATAAGGAAACACAAACTTGAAATGATACATTAAACAAGATGGGACTTAATTGATATTTATAGACATTCCATCCAAGAACAACACAATACACTTTTCTCTCAAGCACTCATGGAACATTCACCATGATAGATCATATCTTGGGTCACAAATCAAGCCTTGGTAAATTTAAGAATATTGAAATCAAATCGTATCAAGTATCTTTTCTGACCACATGCTATGACACTAGATATCAATTAAGAAAAATAACTGTAAAAATTACAAAACACATGGAGGCTAAACAATACACTACTCAATAACCAAGAGATCATGAAGAAATCAAAGAGGAAATCAAAAAATACTTAGAAACAAATTACAATGAAAACACGATGACCCAAAACCTATGGGATAAAGCAAAAGCAGTTTTAAGAGGGAAAATTTATACCAACACAATCCTACCTCAAGAAACAAGAAAAATCTAAAATAAACAACCTAACCTTACACCTAAAGCAATTAGAGAAAGAAGAATAAAAAAACCCCAAAGTTAGCAGAAGGACAAGAAATCATAAAGATTAGATCAGGAATAAATGAAGGAACGATAGCAAGATCAATAAACTAAAAGCTGGTTCTTGAGAAGATGAATAAAATTGATAACCATTAGCCAGACTCATCAAGAAAAAAAACGGAGAAGGCTTCAAATCAACAGATAGAATGAACAAGAAAAAAAAGTAACAACTGACACTTGCAGAAATACAAAGGATCATAAGAGACTACTACAAGCAACTATATGCCAACAAAATGGACAACCTGGAAGAAATGGACAGATTCTTAGAAAATCACAACCTCTGAGACTGAACCAGGAAGGAACAGAAAATATGAACAGACCAATCACAAGCACAGAAATTGAACCTGTGATTAAAAATCTTCCAACAAACACAAGCCCAGGACTCAGGTGCTTCACAGGCGAATTCTATTAACATTTAGAGAAGAGCTACACCTATCATTCTCAAACTCTTCCAAAATATAGCAGAGGGAGGAACACTCCCAAAATCTTTCTACAAGGCTAGAATCACCCTGATACCAAAACCAGACAAATATGTCATAAAGAAAGAAAACTACTGGGCAATATCACTGATGTACATAGATGCAAAACTCCTCAATAAAATACTAGCAAAACAGAATCCAACAGCACATTAAAAGGATCATACCACCATATTCAAGTAGGGTTTATCCCAGGAATGCAAGGATTCTTCAATATACACAAATCAATCAATGTGATAAACCATATTAACAAACTGAAGGAGAAAAACCATATGATCATCTCAATAGATCAAGAAAAAGCTTTTAACAAAATTTAACACCCATTTATGATAAAAACTCTCCAGAAGGTAGACATAGAGGGAAGTTACCTCAACATAATAAAGGCCATATATGACAAACCCACACCCAACATCGTTCTCAATGATGAAAAACTGAAACCATTTCTACTAAGATCAGGAACAAGACAAGATTGCCCACTCTCACCACTATTATTCAACATAGTTTTGGGAGTTTTAGCCACAGCAATCAGAGAAGAAAAAGAAATAAAACGAATCCAAATTGGAAAAGAAGAAGTAAAGCTGTCACTATTTGCAGATGACATACTATACATAGAAAATCCTAAAGATGCTACCAGACAACTACTAGAGCTAATCAATGAATTTGGTAAAGTAGCAGGTTACAAAATTAATGCACAGAATCTCTTGCATTCCTATACACTAATGATGAAAAATCTGAAAGAATAATTAAGGAAACACTCCCATTTACCATTACAACAAAAAGAATAAAATACCTAGGAATAAACCTACCTACGGAGACAAAAGACCTGTATGCAGAAAACTATAAGACACTGATGAAAGAAATAAAGATGATACAAATAGATGGAAAGATATACCATGTTCTTGGATTGGAATAATCAACATTGTGAAAATGACTATACTACCCAAAGCAATCTACAGATTCAATGCAATCCCTATCACTCTACCAATGGAATTTTTCAAAGAACTAGAACAAAAAATTCACAATTTGTATGGAAACACAAAAGTCCCTGAATAGCCAAAGCAATCTTGAGAAAGAGAAACAGAGCTGGAGGAATCAGGCTCCCAGACTTCAGACTATACTACAAAGCTACAATAATCAAGACAGTATGGTACTGGCACAAAACAGAAATATAGATCAATGGAACAGGATAGATAGCCCAGAGATAAACCCACACACATATGGTCACCTTATCTTTGATAAAGGAGGCAAGAATATACAGTGGAGAAGAACAGACAGCCTCTTCAATAAGTGGTGCTGGGAAAACTGGGACAGCTACATGTAAAGAATGAAATTAGAACACTCCCTAACACCATACACAAAATAACTCAAATGGATTAAGACCTAAATGTAAGTTCAGACACTATCAAACTCTTAGAGGAAAACAGAGGCAGAACACTCTATGTCATAAATCACAGCAAGATCCTTTCTGACCCACCTGCTGGAGAAATGGAAATAAAAACAAAAATAAACAAGTGGGACCTAATGAAACTTAAAAGATTTTGCACAGCAAAGGAAACCATAAACAAGACAAAAAGACAACCCTCAGAATGGGAGAAAATTTTTGTAAATGAGACAAATGACAAAGGATTAATCTCCAAAATATACAAGCAGCACATGCAGCTCAATATCAAAAAAAAACAAACAACCCAATCCAAAAATGGGCAGAAGACCTAAATAGGGATTCTCCAAAGAAGATATACAGATTGCCAACAAAACACATTAAAGGGTGCTCACATCAATAATCCTTAGAGAAATGCAATCAAACCTACAATGATGTATCACCTCACACCAGTCAGAATGGCCATCATAAAAAATCTACAAACAATAAATGATGGAGAGGGTTGTGGAGAAAAGGAACCTCTTGCACTGTTGGTGGGAATGGAAATTGATACAGCCACTATGGAGAACAGTATAGAGGCTCCCTAAAAAACTAAAAATAGAACTACCATATGACCCAGCAATCCTACTACTGGGCATATACCTGAGAAAACCACAATTCAAAAGAGTCATGTACCACAATGTTAATTGCAGCACTATTTACAACAGCCAGGACATGGAAGCAACCTAAATGTCCATCGACAGATGAATGGATAAAGAAGATTATGGCACATATACACAATGGAATATTACTCAGACACAAAAAGAAACAAAATTGAGTTATTTGTAGTGAGGTGGATGGACCTAGAGACTGTCATACAGAGTGAAGTAAGTCAGAAATAGAAAACCAAATACTGTATGCTAACACATATATATGGAATCAAAAAAAACAATGGTCCTGGAGACCTAGGGGCAGGACAGGAATAAAGACATAGATATAGAGAGTGGACTTGAGGACACAGGGAGGGGAAGGGTAAGCTGAGACGAAGTGAGAGAGTGGCATTGACATATATACACCACCAAATGTAAAATAGATAGCTAGTGGGAAGCAGTTGCATAGCACAGGGAGATCAACTCGCATTTTGTGACCACCTAGAGGGGTGGGATAGGGAGGGTGGAGGGAGACATACGAGGGAGGGGATATGGCGATATATGTATACGTATAGCCCCACAAGGCTTCACATCCTTATCTAGGACAGAAACTCAACCACCTTAGACAATGCCCACTAGTTTTCTTCATTCACTCCTTAAGAAAAGTTTATCAGTTCATAATTCACCTAAACTCACTGAAAACCCAAAGAAAACCTTTGTGCCCTTAGAGGGAGCTGGATTTCTCTTTGAGCTACCTCCTGAATGAACTCGGATACTGTTGAGGAATTTTGATGTCAGGAAATACCCGCAGATGTGAGCAGTCAGGAAGGAGATCAAACAGTTTTTGTATGTATTTAAATTCATACTTTGTTATACAGCAGCAACTAACACAACAATTGTAAAGCAATTATACTCCAATAAATAGATTAAGAAAAAGAAAAGTCATAGATTAAAAAAAAATGATCAGGTACGTTTATAGGAAAAGCCAAATAAAAATAAAAATATATTAGGAATAATAAATGTATATTTAGAAATATAAAATCTATTATACTCGAAATTAACAACTGAATGGTTAAAGGGCTGACTAGATCCAGCAGAAAAGAGATTAAGAAGAAAAAATTATAATTATCCCAATTAGATGCAGAAAAGACCATTTAATGTAATTCAATATCCATTCATCATTTAAAGAAAACTCTTTGAAACTTTGAAAGAGATATTCTTAACC
Source organism: Balaenoptera musculus (assembly GCF_009873245.2). NCBI lineage: Eukaryota > Metazoa > Chordata > Mammalia > Artiodactyla > Balaenopteridae > Balaenoptera > Balaenoptera musculus. The sequence goes on from NC_045786.1 coordinate 121,045,682, forward strand.
TGCTAAAAAGAAGTTACAAACTCTGAAACATTCCCTTTAAAATCTTTTTTTTTAAGGAAAAAGAACACCCTGTATTACTGCTGCTTTAATGCTTGAAAGGAAATATAGAGAATATCTTAGTCACCCCAGGATAGGGAAGAATTTCTTTAAAAGAACAGAAAAGGTATTCACCATAACAGACAAATAAATATAAATACAATATAATTTAAAATTTTTATTCATCCAAAGACATCAATGAAAGAGAATTGCAAAGTGTAAAAAGATATTTGTAGTCTTTGTAACTGACAAAGAATTAATACACAGTATAAAGAACTTCCATAAATCAATAGGAAAAAGAAAGTCTAGTAGATAAATGTGCAAAAGACATGAACAAGTATTTTACAGGACGGAAGTACAAACAGATATAAACCAGTAAATAGATGCCTACCTTTAATCAGAAAAAAAGGTAAATTAAGATAATTATGAGATATAATTTTAAATCCACTCAATTAGCAAAAATTAAGAAGCCTAACAATATGAAATATTTAAAAGGTTATAAATCAACAGAAATTTTTATATATTTTAAAAGAAAAATAGTATGAAAAATTTAACATGTTTTTTTTCCTAATGAGAGTTACATCTACTTGAAGCAGACTGTTGAAGAAACTAGCAATCCAGATCATCTTCATCCAATCCCAGGGAATGAGATGATTCAAAGCTGAACTACAGTCTCTACAAGGACCAATCTATTCTCTTTTACTTCCAGGGTAAAATGTTTCAAGGTCCCAACTCAACGTATAGAAAATTTTTCAGGCTCCCACCTGGCTATCCCTGAATGTCAATTTTTGCCATCATATCAAAACTGTTACACTGGGGGCTTCTCTGGCAGTCCAGTGGTTAAGACTCTATGCTTCTACTCCAGGGGGTGAGGGTTCAATCACTGCTTGGGAACTAGATCCCACATGCCGTGCAGTGTGACCAAAACAAACAAACAAAAAAAAAAACACAAAGAAAAATAACCTGCTACATCCACCTCTTCCTGAATAAGCAGAGGTCCTTAGGGGAAAAGTGGCCCCAGATCCATTATTTGCCTCTTTGGATTTCTATCTTCTCCTAGATCTTAGTCCCATAATTCTTCACAATTCTTATTAGCTTTGTAACATCTTTAAATATATATATAAGCAGGGGCAGCTTCTGTAATATTCCTCAATGGGAGGGCTGCTCCAAAGAGCTAGGTCCACCATTACTGGAAAAAGAAGTCAAAAGAAAAACTTAAAATTCCATTTCTTGGCCCTTGTTCTCTCCTTCCTATAAAAGGCAATTGCCCCCAAAGTCTCTTTCCCATCCACCCTGTAAACTTCCCAGCAAAATATTTCCAAATTCCTCTAGACAGGTTAATTCTCCCTCCTTTCATGTCTCATTTCTACCTATGAGCAGCTCTCTGCTTTCTTGAATGGGCCAGCCTCTCGACTTCCTTCAGTTCTCCCTCCCAACCATTCCTTTGATCTTCATAAAATTTAAGGACTGGAAACAGATTCTCTTCCTGGTGGGCACTATGGTTTCTACAACAAACATGATTTTTTTAAAGTTATCATTTTTAACGTTGCAATGTTTCTTAGATCGCAGACCATGTGCTGTTATCTGATATCTATGCATAATTTGATGTTTATCTAGGCTAAAATCAAATCATCATGATCTATTTGCACAGGTGATTTCTCTGCCTCCTTAGGACTTTAAAACTCTGCAGCTGTTTTCGTGTAGAAAATGAGTTCCCATGCAGGTGTCCCTGCTTAAAGGACAGGTTCACAATTCTGTTCCCAGACTTCTCTTTTAGCTTTCACCTTTACTTATTTGGCACTCATATGTAGAAAATGAAAGGGTTTTTTTTTTCTTCTTTTCTCTTTTTCAGTAAAGTAACAGGAATGATATTTTTTTGAAATATTTTCCCATGCACTTTCACATCATATTGTCCTGTGACTGCCTGAGAAAGGGCCAACGTCAGCTAGAACAATAATGTCACTACTCAGCTCTGAGTGTCAAATTAGATTTTTTTAAGTCTCTAACAAGAGAAGGGTCTTGAAAGCTAACCTTGGTTGAAAGATTTTATAAATTCTTTAAGCTCCAATTAACATATCAAGAGCCAGACCTCTGTCTCTGAGCCATGAGTAAAGGTAACTCAGGCTGTGATATAAAAATTGTCCCTACCACACAGGAAGCAGGACACCCTGCCCATTGAGGCATGTGGACTGCAAAAAGAAGAAGAGACAGAAATAGAACAAGGCATCAGACACAAACACCTGGAACAAAATTCCAGGGAGGAGGTAGATTGGAAGAGCTGAGGATTTTGTGTGATGTACTCCATTTGGAACTCTGGGAGAAGACTGAACAAGGATGACTGCACACCAGTGCAGGATGCTATATCAAAAAGACATTAGTGATACACATTCACAGGCAGAGAGAAGAATGGAGTAAGCACTCCTTAGACTTTCTTGGCTGCTAGGTGATGAAAAAGCAACCTCAAAATTACTGCAAGCCCATGGGACTTCCCTGGTGTCAGAGTGGTTAAGAATCTGCCTGCCAATGCAGGGGACACGGGTTTGATCCTTTGTCCAGGAAGAACCCACATGTCGCGGAACAACTAAGCCCGTGCACCACAACTACTGAGCCTGTGCTCTAGGGCCCACGAGCCACAACTAGTGAGCTCACGTGCCTCAACTACTGAAACCCACATGCCTAGAGCCCATGCTCCGCAACAAGAGAAGCCATGCAATGAGAAGCCCGCGCACCTCAACGAAGTGTAGCCCCAGCTCACCGCAACTAGAGAAAGCCAGTGCACAGCAATGAACACCCAACGCAGCCATAAATAAATACATACATACATACATACATACATACATACATACATACATACATACATACATACTGCAAACTCAGGGAAAGGAGCTGAGTTGATGGTCTGTGGTGTTTTCATAGAACCACACTGGTGATGGGCAATATGACCCCTCCAGAGGATGTGAACTGGATAGCCATGGGCTTCAGGGAAGGAAGAAGAGCATAGCTCAGACTCAGAGAAGACCCCAGCTCAGGTGAACCACAGTGGCTCCAAATCTGGCGCTCTCTGAATGATAAACTAAGAGCGCCTTCAGCTTCATGTCGCTGGAAGAATTGCCACCAAACAACAGAGTTAGCGTATCATTTGCTGCTTTATAGCCCGGCATCAACTTTTCCTCCTTACTGATGTAACTTTGGTCTGGCATCCTCTTCCAACACAGTTCTGTCTCATCCACATTAAAAACCTGCTTGGGTAAATACGTGCCTCCATCAACAATTTCTCAAAGTGGTTCAGGAAATTCCCGGGCAGCTACTGTATCTGCACTCACTTACTCCCCACTTACTTTTACGTTGTGAAGGTTGGCTCTAGCCTTGAACCAATGAAACCAACCATAGCTGGCATTAAAAGATGCGCTCTCTGATTCTCTGCCGTATTTCATCTTTAAGTCTTCATAAAGGATTTTAGCTTACTCTTGAATCAGCATTAAGCTGAGCAGGACTGGACGCTGATGCTGATCCTGCCTCCACACACTGAGAAGTTTCTCCATCTCCTCCATCACTTTTCCACACTTCTTCGATATTATTGTCAACATCCTTGGCACAGCTGACTTCACATGTTCCATGATCTTGTTCCTTAGAATCATGCCGATGGTTGAACGATTCATATTATAAGAACCCATCTTTTTGCCTTGCTCCACTCTCTCAATTATTTTCACATTTCCATCGTTATTGCTTGGTGCTTCTTAGCAGTACCAGCTACATCACTGCTGTTTTACACTTGCTTCTGGACATCCTGGGCTTGAAGTAAAGACACTGTACTACTGTACTGTATACAATACTGTAAAGTACACAAAAGCACAACCACTTGTAGAGGATGCACACACATGACAATGTACACCAGACATGTGAACTAACTTACGTGATTGGACATGTGAATGCACGTTCGCATCTTTGAAAGTTCACAACTTGAAGGTTCATATGTAGGGGACTTACTGTATTTTTAAGCTATGTGGTTCATCTGCAAGTTTTTTCATGTTTTCACAAATCTCCAAATTTTTTCAATATACTTATTGAAAAAAATCCATGTAAAATAGACCTGTGCAGTTCAAACCCATGTTGTTCAAGGGTCAACTATATATACTGCAGTAGGACCAAAAAGGCACAAGGCTACCAAAGGACCCCCTGGCAGATAGAGATCCTTCTTCCCAGCACCACCATGTCATGTTAACACCCCTACATATCCAGGCATCATTTCAGGAAAAAGTAAGAGGAATGGGAACAAATCTGAGACATTGAGCACTTACTAAAAGAGATTGAGTTACCTAAAAGTTACTCTTCAAACTGGCAGAGACTCAGATTCAATTGATTGGAAAAATATAGTTTGTTCCTTTTTATCCCCACCATAGAAGATAAGCATTTACTATTAAGACCAGAAATAGACCTACTCATATATGAACATTTGATTTATGACAAAGATGGCACTGAAAAGCAGGAGGAAAAGATGTTCTTTTCAATTTATGTAGCTGGAACAATAGATTACCATGTACGAAAAAAAGGAAATGATCCCAACATTGCTCCATACACAAATATGAATTCCAAGTGGCAAAACAAAATGTCTTCTAGAACTGTGCTGTCCAATGTGACAAGCACTAGCCACTTGTGTCTATTAAACACTTGAAATTTTGAAGTTGACTCCTATGAATTGAGATGTGCTATAATCACAAAATACATACTAGATTTTGAATACTTAGTATGAGTTTTAAAATGTAAAATATTTCATTAATCATGATTACATATTGAAATTATGATATTTGGAATACACTGGGTAAAATAAAATGTAACATTAAAATTAAATTCACTAGATCCCTTCTACTTTTTTAAATAGGAAAAACTTTAAGTTGTACATGTGGGGCTCATATTTCTCTTGGGCAGCTCTAGGCTTGAAGAACATACTGGAGAATATCTTCTTAATTCATGTTAGGAAAAGATAATGTAAATTGGACATAAAATCACTGATCATAAAGGAAAAGAATAATTGGACTACATTAAAATTAAAACTTCTGTTCATCAAACAACACCATTAAGAAAATTAAAGGTAAGCCATGGAATGAGAGAATATTTTGGCAACATAAAAAATTAACAGAGGACTGGAAAACAAAATGTATAAGACATCTACTACAAATCAATAAAAAAAAGAAAGACAACCTAAATTTTTTAATGAAAAAGAGCCTTTAATAGGGAATTCACGAAGACGAAATCTGAATGGCCAATAAGCATATGAAAAGGTATTCAATCTCATTCAGATAGTAAAAATGGAAATTAAAACCATAATGAGATATGATTACACATCTGCCAGAAATGGCTAAAATGGAAAAGGTTGACAATACCAAGTTTCACAAGGATATAAAATCACAGGAAGTCTCCTACAGATTTCAGATTGATGTAACCAATTTGAAAATCAGTGTGCCATTACCAACAAAAGGTGAAGATATACACACCTAGTAATTTCCTCTCCTAGGTATACACCCAATATAAACGTGTACATTTGTGCACCACAACACATGTACAGGAATGTCTGTAGCAGCATTATTTGTAAAAGCCCCAAACTGGAAATAACCCAAATTCCCATCAATACATAAACTGTGTATATCCCTGCAATGCCATACTCTACTGCAATGAAAATGAGTGAGTTACAATCTCAAGAAATAAGGAAGAACAAAATAAACATAATATTGACCATAAGAAGCCATACCAAAGTACTACCTGCTACATAATTTGATTTACACAAAGTTCAAAAGCAAGCAAAGCAACACTCATATATTTTGGTTGAATACTTAGGAGACTATACTGGGAAGTCCAATGGGGTTTCTAGGGTGTGGTAACATTCTATTCTTGACGGAAATGGTGGTTACATAGAGTTTTATATATAAATGATTCATTAATCTGTATCTATATTTTATGCATTCCTCCATATTCATGTTACAGTTTACAATTTAAAAGACTAGAAAGAACTACCATTTTCCTTGCATATTTGGATAATAGTGTTATGTTTGCCACCCTGCTACAAGTAATTTATTCTATAGCCTATTACATCTTTTATATGGTTATTTCAGCTATGACTTCTTGCCTATCTTACTCTAGGACAAGCTTCCAAGAGATGTAAAATTTTCTATCACTACACCCATCTAAATGATTCTCGGTAATCTAGTCCAACAGTATTTAATATTTAAATGTCTGAACATCACCACGATGTTATCAATTCATTTTTAGTCTTTGCATATACAACCAATATTTGTTTGCATTCAGATTGGGCTTTACTGCTCGTTGAAGGAATAAAATTAAGATGCCACTTTGGGAATGCCATAAAAAAGAAGTTAAAAAATTAACCATTACACTCCTAAACTTACCTGATTCCCCTTGCTCAGGTAATAGGTGTAAACCTTTGCCTCCTATCCATATCATTTTTATGTAACCCTTGGAAACTGTCTTTTAAACTCTCCAAATCACCTCATAAAAATTTTTGGTATTTAGCTGATTTTTCTCATTGGTAAAATATATCACACAGGAATTACTCTCAACCACAAACCTTAGTCATGCTTTCACCTATTGTATTAGTTTCCTGAGGCTGCCATAAAACAGCACCACAAACTTAGTGGCCAAAAACAACATAAATGCATTCTCTCTCAGATCTGGAGACCAGATGTCCCTTCAGAAGCTCCAAAGGAAAATCCTTCCTTGCTTCTTCTAGGTTCTGATGGCCCTCGGCATTCCTTGGCTTCCTTGGCTTGTGACCACCATCACTCCGATATCTGTCTCCATCTTCATGTCACCTTCTCCTTTGTATGTCTGTGTATTCTCCTATTCTGTCTCTTATAAGGACATTTATCACTGGAATTAGGGCCCACCAAGGTAATCTAGGATGATTTCATCCCAAGATACTTAATTATTTACATCTGCAAAGAGCCTTTTTCCAAATAAGATCACATTCACTGGTTCAGAATGGAGGCCACCATTCAACTGACTACACCTATTATAGTTGGAGGAGATAGTTGAGAGGACATAAGTGCCAGCTGACCCACAAGCTGGACCCGGGCAACTGGAGGCTCCTCACTCCCTCCCCTATCCTTGGAATGTATCTTCTTCCCACCATTACCACAGTAGGAGCTGGCTTCAAGGACACACCCTTGAGAGAGTGAGATGTTGTTAAGACCATCTGGACAGGATATATGACTGAACCCCGTTAGAGTCTCTGTATAAACCTTTAAGATTCTGGCAGGTGGGCACAGAGATCTACTTGTCTTGCAATCACCCAAGACAAGCCTCATATGTAAGTTCCCTTTCTTATTAAGGCTGCCATCTACCAATCTGGCGTGGCCTGCCCTTTTCTTCAGTCCCTTCTTGCCCTCCATGTATGAGGCCTGTTTCAGATTTTACCTGGGAAGCTCCCATGGTTGTGAACCAACAGTTACACAGGGAAAAAAATTACTAAAAAATGTAAAGGATACAATAATAATAGAAGTAACTGCACTATTTTAGATGGGCTTTCCATAGTTAAATTCCTAACAAAAGTATATATATCATGTACTAATTTTCATACCCCACACAGACTTAATTACAAACTCTTAGGAAAACGGTAATTAGGTTTTATTCAACTTTGAATCCCTACACCTAACCTAGTGTTCTTGACATAGTAGACAGTCAGGACATAAAACAAAATTAACTTATATATCCTATAAGATAATTCTGAAGCAATTTAAGGACCACTCATTGTGCCTACACTCAGAATTGGCTTTAACAACAGCTTTAATGAAAGGAAACAGAATTGCCATTTTTTTCCTATCTGAAGCCTAAAAATCAAGCATTACATTAGTCACTGACAACAAAACAATTGATACCTGGAGAGAGAAAGGAAGAAATGAAGTAGATAACAAAATAGGTATAGATGTTTTTGTTATGGGAAACTTAAAGGAAACTTAGGTAAAGAGAGAAATTGAGAGTTCTGACATGTCAAAGCATTCTGACATATCCTAGGATGCTTTTGCAAAAAGTCCATAAGAATAGCACTAATGGCATGAATGGTGGAGAAAAGAATGAAAACCCTCAGGGAACTGACCACAAGAAAGAAGAAAGAATTGTCTCGCATAAAGGTAGGATTACAATGACTTATCTTGGAAAAAGTAAACAACCCACTTATGTACAACTTCTCAATGGAAAAAGAAATTATAATGTCAGAAATATGAATTGACTGTCAGAAGTATGTAAAACCAACTCTATAAGTTGTAAAATAGAAGTCATATGTCTATTCTGAGACGTGATAAAAAATTACACTTCTTTTAATAAAAATTCAAAACATGATCGTTTTGTTATCGCTCAAGTGCCAATCACTATCCAACTTGTATTATGAATGCTCACCTACCCATAGAAACGCGTGTGTGTGTGCACACGCATGCTGGTGCATGAACAGAATCATTTTACTGTTTCAGTTGTTTGATATTCTGGTCAGAATCAGCAGTAGTTTCTTTCTTATATGTGTGATTATCTGAAAATTATGTCAATACAGAACTTACTGTTTTTAGAAAAATTTCTACAAGACTATCCAGCAAATTACAAAGGATAAAATCTGCATGAAAAATATTCTGTCACCATCAAAAAACTTAATCTTCTGGTAAAGATTAAGAACTAAATGTACTTATCTACCTTTCAATCTCTAAAATTCCCAATGAAATTATGTTAAAAAAAATACAAGACAAAAAATCCTAAGAGCACTATTAAGAAAGAGAACTTGCACTGAGCAGAGATCTTAGTGATTTTTCTGGAAGGTGGAAAAAGAAAACAGCAACCCGGAAATTTCACAACAAAGTCTATCTAAGTGAGCCCAGAAGAGAGGTAAGAGCCAAGCCAGGGGGTAAAGAGGATGGCAATGGAAAGAGGAGCAGAAATGTACAAGATCTATTAATTCTGTCTATAGAATTACTCTTCTCCTGATTTTCCTCTCTCTTCCCCAAACTCTGGTCCTCCACTGAGAGATGCTGTGTTTACTTCCATTCACAAGCCATGACACCTGCTCTAAAGAAACTGATCTATGGACCATCAGAATAAATCCCTTATCCTTTTGGAAATGGTTCTTGCAGGTACCCTGCAGGCTGGTCCTCTCTGTCTAATACAAAGGACATATAGTCAGCACTTCCAGACTTATCCTACGCCTTTTCCATGAATATGAATACACAATCAAGAATCTTCCAAATACTTTGGAGATGCACAAAAGCAAAAACTAAGGCAAACAAATAGAACAACTGACCCAAAGATATTGATAATTAAGAAAAATAGAGAACAACTTAATTTTTATCCTAATTAAGGTTCTAAGGATTGGACTTCCCTGGCAATCCAGTGGTTAAGACTTGTGCTTCCACTGCAGGGGGCACAGGTTCATCCCTGATTAGGGAACTAAGATCCCGCATGCCATACTACGCAGCCAAAAAAAAAAAAAAAAAAAAGATTCTAAGGATAGAAAACGTACTATATCCATAGTATTAGAATAGGTTGCTTCCATGTCTTGGCAGACAGAGAAAGAAAACTATCATATGATCTTGCTCATATGTGGAATCTGAACAAACAAAAACCAAAACTCATGATGTAGAAAACAGATTGTTGGTTGCCAGAGGTAGTAGGAGGGGGTTATGGAGGTGAGGGTAAAATAGGCGAAGGGGGTCAAAAGTACAGAGTTTTAGTTATAAATAAGTCAGGGGAATGTAATGTACACCATGGTGACTATAGTTAATAATATTGTATTGTATATTTGAAAGTTGCTGAGACAATAGATCTTAAAATGTGTTTGCTGAAAATTTTTAAACATCCAATAAAAGAGCTAGAATGTAAAACTGAAATGATGGAAAAGGAAAATATGAGAGGAAAGGGGAGAGCCAGACCAGTGCTTCTCAAATATTAATGTGCATACAAATCACCTGGAGATCATGTTAAAATGCAAATTCTAACCCTACAGATGTGAGATTCTGCATTTCTAACAAGCTGCTAAGTGACACCACGGCTGCTGGTCCACAGGCCACATTTTGAGTTGTAAGGACTTAGAAAGACATGTGCTTATGAAATTTCAGAGCAACCAAAAAATTTTTTAAATAATAAGAAGAAAGTCCTAAGAGTGGTGTCCAGATCAGTCTCAAACAATTATTTGAAAAAGTTAAAAAGGAACTCATTCGGTCCCATCTCCTGACCAGGGCTGTGTCCTCTTACAGTGCTCTCCATTCTGCCTCTTTCAGGCTCCCTCAAGGCCACTGCATTCTAAGAGAGGGTTTGCCTCTTCAGACCAATCTAAAGAATCATGATTAACTCAGTACTTTGTCCTGCTTAGGAAGACAAAGTTTAATAATGACAGAATTAAGACTAGGTCATGGTAACCTGTACCAAATTACTTCCAATTTATGGTATAATATAACCAGGAATATTCAGTTTCTAAATCTTCACATTTTGAATGTGACTCTCAAATTAAAAGAAACACAATCACAACAATATTCTGACATTCTCTTTTCTTTACTCCCAAAGTGATGGAAACACAGACAAATTTTTTAACTCTTCTAAGCAGGAGCAAAGTCACTCTGCTCATGAAGCTACATAGTTTGAATTTATAGATTTTGAACTACATTGCATTCATTATTTGCTGTTTTTAAGGAACTTCTGACGATTAGGAAACTACATGTTTTAGCACATGATACTTGAATATTCAGGTAGTTGGTGAATCAAGAGGCTTGCTCACCTTGTTCTGCAAATTTGAATTTATCTTTTGTTTAAAATGTCTTTATTACATACTAATTGTTTCAGAATTGAATTTAAAAGCTCTTTATCACATACTAATTGTTAAACAAAATGTTTCTAAAGAGTTTCAGACTGAAACTATTGACCATTTTCTTTGTTCCCTAAAATAGAAGTGATGTAATACTTTTATATTTATTATTGAGAGAAATGATGTCTTTATAAAACCATTTGAGAAAGAATGGAGGATTTATACCAAAAATTATCTCTAAATATTTCTAAGTTTTTAGAATGCCTTCTTGGAGGAAAATATAAATTCTGATCCTCAAAAACTTCCTGGAAACTCAGGAACTAGAATATAAAAATAATATTTATCAGAGAAACACTATAATATTTAGAAATATTTAGGTAATTACATCAGTTTATACATTATAAAATTAAATGTAAAGGGACAATTGTGGGAGATCAACTGATAAAATTTAGGACTTTTAAATGAAATGAAATACTATATGACAAAATGGCCTAATATATGCAAAGTTTTACAGACTTGACATAAACTTTTCTTAGAACTTTTGAGTGGAAATAGTGCAAAACTCAAATTTCTCTATGATCATATCAATTTAATCCATCTTGGCTATTCATTTATTCAGCATGGTATTACAATAATATCCCTTCTGTTAACCATCTGTATTACATAGTTCTTTGATCAGATCACTCACTATAGCAAGTGCTGAATGTTCCTTATCTATTTTAAAACCAAAGGGAACAAGAGTTGCCTGAGCTCATGAAAGATTTAGTAGTATTGTTGGTATTTTTTACATCAGCTAAGAAATAGATAATGCTCTACTGATTTAATCATACCTATTTGAATGTTGTGCTTTGGGGAATATGATACCATATTTCACATTCCAAACCTTAATGTACAGGTCCTAAATCTTTCTGCTGTAGTTATAATTGGACATTGTAACAGACATTATTAGTGCCCTGCCTATATCCTCTTCCCCTTCCTACTTAAGCACAATTAACTTGATTTCCAACTGAAGACCTGACAATCTTCTCTGGATTTTGAAGTCCACTTTGCCCACCCATGCGACAGGCTAGAAGTGTTGGGAAATTAATGATCCTCTGGCCCCAGAAACTCTCAACCAATGACTGAAGGAAATTGGTGTACCTCCTCCACTGAGATGACCCTGAAGCATTACCTACGCTGCTCCAGAGTTTCTACAGTGGGGTGAAGTCCAATTACCCACAGAGGTAATGGCTTGATTATGTACACTTTGTTGGCTGCATTCCCTTCCCTGTCTCAGATCTCCCCATCCTTTACCAGTATTTTCTACGTCTTCCAAATAATCACTTGCACATGAATCCTTGTTTTGGCATCTCTTCTAGTAGAATCCAACCAAGAAAGGGGGTATGGGGCTTCCCTGGTGGTGCAGTGGTTAAGAATCCACCTGCCAATGCAGGGGACACGGGTTCAAGCCCTGGTCTGGGAAGATCCCACATGGCGCGGAGCAACTAAGCCCGTGCACCACAACTACTGAGCCTGTGCTCTAGAGCCCACAAGCCACAACTACTGAGCCTGCGTGCCACAACTACTGAAGCTCATGTGCCTACAGCCTGTGCTCCGCAACAAGAGATGCCACCGCAATGAGAAGCCCGCATACCGCAATGAAGAGTAGCCCCCGCTCGCCTCAACTAGAGAAGGCCCACGTGCAACGAAGACCCAACACAACCAAAAATAAATAAATAAATAAATTTTTAAAAAAGAAAAAATAAAGAAAGGGGGTATCATAAGTGGTCCCAAGAAGCAAATTCTCAGAAAGGGATTCTAGAATTGGATAATGTACCTGCCAGAGGTAACAATAACCTCATTTTTAGGGCTAAGTAGGGTGGCAATAATCTTAGGCATGCTGTAACATCACATTTACTAAGACTCTGACTTGTGGTATACATTTATACAGGTAAAAGCGGAGACCAGGTCCTTTTGAGGAAAAACCTTGAACAAATGTACAAAAGGTATATAAAATAGTAAATGATAAATAACCAAAAAAAGTAAAAGGATAAATTTTTTGAAAAGTAAAGGATAAGTTACTGCATCTTGCCTTCCTATCACTAAGAAAGAGGGACAGCACTTATATATCCCTTTAGATTTTAGAGACTACATACACTTAGCAAAATTATTCCAAATCATTTATTGAGTAACTAGGGAGACTGCCAGCTTTGAGTTTACACAAAGCAACAGATGGCTCTGCAGTAGGTTTGAATTATGATATAAGCAGCCCTGACACTCTGACTACATGACCCAGCAAATCCAAAGGTACGAGAGGTACCCATCATCCATTAGGAAGCCCTGTGGATTCTCTGGCCAGCCCCAATAGAATAAACACAGTGCAGACTCCTATGGTTCTAAAGCAAGGCTATGCTGTCTGCAACAGAAAACTGTACTCTATTAGAATGGCAATTGCCAACACGTACTGAGCCCTAATAGAGACTGAGTTCCTGACTAGGGTACCTCAAGCCACTATACAATTGGAGATGCTCATAATGAGCTGGGTATTGTCAGCCACTAAGTGATAAGGTCTATATGACAGAGCAGCAACTCATCACATAATGGACAGGCTACTTTCAGAATCAGACCTGAGCCGGCTCGAAAGGAACAAGTAAGTTACACAAACAGGTGACTCCAACCTTCATGTTACCTAGCTCTGTTGCAGTGATTCCAACCTCTCAACTCATTCCTGTGGTTTGTGGGGCTTTCTTATGACCAGCTCATGAAGGAGGGGGGGAACCTGAGCCTGATTCATAAATTAATCAGACTTATTAACTTGCTAAAAATATGGATGCCACAATATAGCCCTAATCAGGAGTGATCCTGAAATACAGTGGTGAATGGAAATCCCTCCTATGGATGGGTTTTAATGAAAATGTTGGGAAACTTTGGATTTGGTGACAGGAAGCACCAGAAAGCCTAGAGGTACAAAAAATAAACCTTCCCTCTGTTATGTACTGAATGGTTGTGTCTCCCCCAAAACACATATGTTGAAATCCTAACACCAGTGTGATGGCTGGGCCTTTGGTGAGTACTTAGGTCATGAGAGTACAGCCCTCAGGAATGGGATTAGTTTCCTTATAAAGAGGCTACAGAGAGCTTCCTTGCCCCTTCCACTACATAAGGACACAGTGAGAAGTTGGCCAGCTATAAACCAGAAAGTGGGCCCTTACCAGACACTGAATCTACTGGCAACTTGATCTCAGAATTCTCAGCCTCCAGAACTGTGAGACATAAAATGTTTGTTCTTTAAGCCACCCATTGTATGGTGTTTTTGTTATAGCAGCCTGAACATACTAAGACAATCTCTTTATCATTTTTCCTATAGCCAGGCCAAACTATCTCAGCTGAGAACCACTGAACTAGAGATACATTAGACAAAATAAGATCTGAATACAGACATTCCTTAAGGATCACAGCAGTTCATCACTCAGTTAAGAAAATACTTATCTAGGACTTACCTACACATAGCAAAGTGTAAAAAACTGGGTTTTAAATCATAACCCCTGTCCATAAAGAACCCCCGCATTAAAGTCTCCATTGTCCTCCATTATCCAGCATTGTCTATTATTCTGGAAATGATAGTTTTCTGGATTCTGTTTTAAGGACTGGAACTTCCAGAACTATAAAATGTAGGTAGGTGTAAACACATTCACACACACATGCACACATATCCACACACAGAAAATCTATTTTAACTTCTGACATCATTTCTGGATTTTTTCTAAGACCGTTGGAGTTCATGATATAAAATCCCTGACACTATCATTGTAGTTATCACCTTTACTTCTGATCTCTCCCTCTCTTTTCTGTCCTCTTCTTTTTTTTTCTATCACCTATCACTTCTCCTGTGACTCTCAGATTTCACATAGGAAAGTCTATCTTTTCATAACATCACTATCCTATGGAGCTCTCCTCACCTTCTGTTTAGACAGAGAATGGACTAATCAGTAGTGTGTCATCATTTCAGTTGTCCTTGCTCATTGTACAAATGGATCTGGAATATTTTTCCAGACAAAGATGCTTTCATTTTTTATTTTCCTTACTTCTGGGCTCAATGTTCCTCAGATGCTTGAGTGTACCAGATAACCAAAGTTTACTGTAAATGAATATAATGATTCTAAGTTTGCTTACCATAGTTCCAACATTGATGAATTTACAAGTCTGTACTTTTATTAAGAGTAGGTATAAGAAATGGTCTTCTCACTTCTGCAGAATCTTTTTTCTAAGCACTGTTATTACTTGTATTGCTAATAAGACACTTTGATTTACTCACTATTTAATGAGCATTGGGCAAGTTTCTACTATCTTTGAAGCTCCTTGCTAGGCATTAGCGATATAAAGATAAGTAAGATATAGTCCATCTTCTCAAGTAACCCAGAGTCTGTGGAGGAAACAATCAAGTACACAACTAATTTTTATATGATTTGATAGATACCACAGCAGAAACAAAGGTACAATGGGAACTCAGAGAAGGGAAGATTTAACTCTGCCTGGTGGAATCTGGAAAGTCCTCACATAAAGTGTGACATCTGAGCTATATCTTGAAGGAGCGACAGAAATTTGCCAGACCAAAGACTTATGAATTTGATAGTAAGGAAACCACATGTGCTAGGCCATGGAAGTGCAACCTAACAATATATCTAGAGAACTAGGTGTTTATAATTAAGCGAAGAAATAGGCTCAGAAGAAATACAAGAGCACAATCTAGAATCACCTAATATACCATGTTAAAGAATGGCCTTTAACCTGAGATGCTAAATGGAGAGCCACTGAAGGATTTTACACCTGAGAGTAGCATGATCAGATATGCCTTTTACAAAAATCACTCTGACCATAATAAAGGAAAAACTGGAGAAAGATAAGAAACCAGATGACCAGCTAAGAGAAATAATAAAAGCCTAACTCTATCAGTGGCCAGAAGGTGGAAGCAGAGGAGGCAGACAAGAGAGACATTTAGGAGATGAAATAAATAGGATCAGATGATTAATTTGTTTGTGGAGGAGAAAGAGAGAGGGGGAAGGGGAAAGTAACAGAGAAGAAAGAATCAAGCATGATATTCGGATTTCCAGCATAGTAAGTGGATGATGCCAGTGGTTTCATTGGGTTAAAAGATTAAGGGACAGGAAAAGGTTTGGAGGTCAAGATGAAGAGTTTGTCTATGGAACTGTCAAATTTCAATAGCCTGTGGGATACCCTACTGCAGATAAACAGGAGATTGCTATGTATAGGTTAGGATCTCAGGAGAAATGTCAGACCTCGACAGATAAGGCATATAGGTAGCAGTTTAAGTGAAACTTCCCCCAAATCACCATTTGAAATGGAAACCATACACAAAAGTATCACACTTAGAAATTAGATGTGGTTAGAAATTCCGCCCAAATGGAGACTAACAATAAGAACCATACAGAGTCACTAGGCAGTGGGTTCTGTCTTCTGATAAGATGAATCAATATAATCCCTCTAAGTGAAACCATGTCATCTTCCTTAACCTTGAAGTTTATCAAATCCAGATTCTCTCTCTTCTCTTAGGTTCTATTCATTTATGCATTAAACTTAAATATTTGCTAATTAATGTAGCCCAAATATCAATAGCCTTATCTATTTATCCCTGATCTTACTCCTGAGATCCTGGGCAAGAGAGACCTTGCCCATATCTGAGGTACTTCTTCTCAATTTAAGGTGCATTGTTCTGCTCTACATTTTTTAATTGTTTACTAAAAATGAAAAATTATGTCATGCATTGAAAGAATTATATTCAAATATTATAGTCAATCCAACTTTTAAAATATCTTAAATACTTCCTTCAAACCACAAATTCTGGCCTTCAAAACAATCAGTACAATGGCCTCCTGATGTGCTGAGTGTCCCACTTCATAAGGTACTTCACCATTATCTCATTCAAATCCTATAGTTCAGAGAATGGATTTCTTTAAAAAGTAACGACAAAAAAAGTCAAAGCTTCTTCCTGAATCTTACTTCAATACAGTTAGATTTTGCAAGACAATAAGGTTCTAATCACATCCTGATTGGTACAGATTTATGCAAAGAGTTTATGCAAGAATTAATGGACATTAAGAAAGTCACTCCACGCATACTGATATGTGATTACACCTGAAGATATGTAAAGTCACCCACAGCTGGAAACATGCTGAAATAATAAGGCTACAGTTGGAAATGCTTTTTTAATTATGAATTTCTGTTCTATTTTTAGATAATACTGATCTTCATTTACTTGTATCAGAGATACATTATTTTAATTTAAAATTTCATTCCTTAAATTCCTATATATAGAAAATTAAGAAAATACATCACTGACATATGTAAGAGTTTCTACATTCAGAAAATTCCTGAGAGGCTTATACTTTCATCTCAAAGAGAAAAAAGAATAGTCACAAGTTCATGTGCCTAATTAAATTAGATAAGTAGAGTTTAAGATGTGTTACTTGATGCAGAAATTGTTATCATGAACAGAGGAAGGATAAAAGACACACTTAGAGGCCACCCAAAAGAACTACACTGTCCTACTTTTCCTCTCTTAGCTTCCAGATTATCTCTAAATTATCAAGGAAGGAAACTTTTATTGAGCAGCCACCTAGCTAGTCAAATGATAATACTCACTACCTAATTTAATCCTTTGAATGTACTTTATTATAAGCCTCTCTTCATAAAAGAAAAAAAAAGCTTGCATAAAGGCCTTGAGGTGATTTTAAAATATGTTCACAAATTATTTGCAGAGGTGAAAACTAATTCTCTTCCTCTTGAGTGTAGGCTGGACTTAGTGACTTAGAATATGGCAGCAGTGTTGCTTAGTGATTTCTGAGACTAGATCATAAAAAAATTGTGATTTCCTCTTGGATGGCTCATTCTGGGCACACTAGCTGCCATGTTGTGAGACTATTCAAGCAGCCTGCACTAGTCAGTTCAGGCTGCCGTAACAAAATACTACAGACCAGGTGGCTTAAACAACAGAAATTTATCTCTCACAGTTCTGGAGGATGGGAAGTACAAGATCAAGGTGCCATCTGATTCAGTTCCCAGTGAGGGCTCTCTTTCTGGCTTGCAGACAGCTGCCTTCACACTGTGTCCTCACAGGGTAGAGAGATCCAGCTCTGGTGTCTCTTCTTCCTATAAGGGCACAAGCTCTACCAGATTAGGGCTCCACCCTTATGATTTCATTTAACCTTTATCACCTCCTCAAAGGCTCTGTCTCTAAATATAGTGACATTAGTGGTAAAAGCTTCAATGTATGAATTTTGGGGACATACAAACATTCAGTCCATTACACACCCTTATGGAAAAGTTCACATGGCTAGGAATTGAGGACATCCATGTGAATGAGCCAGCTTGGAAGCAGTTCTTACAGCTACAGTCAAGCCTTCAGATGACTGCAGCCCAGGTCAATACCTTAAATGCACCTCATGAGAGGCCCTGAGCCAGAGCCACCTAGCTAAGCCTATCCTAAATTCCTTACTGTGAGAAAATGTATGAGAACATAAATACTTGTTGTTAAAGCTGCTAAATTTGGGGGTAACTTGTAACTGCTATAGATAGCTAATATATGTAGGTCTCATTAAGTTTGGTAAAACAGGGATTAGA
The DNA here is from genome assembly GCF_009873245.2 of Balaenoptera musculus. Classification (NCBI taxonomy): domain Eukaryota; kingdom Metazoa; phylum Chordata; class Mammalia; order Artiodactyla; family Balaenopteridae; genus Balaenoptera; species Balaenoptera musculus. Next base: position 121,064,124 of record NC_045786.1, read on the forward strand.
AAATGATTGCTGATTGCTGAAGTAAGTTCTCTTCCTACTCCTTGTACTCCTTGTACTCACACTGCCTCTCCAATATTTATTTAAAAGCTCATTCATATCTTGTGAGACTTTACATATATTACCTCAGTTAATCCTAATAACAACTTTGAGAGATTGGTTTTATAATAACAATATACAAAAGTATATTTTTGTAATTACGAATAATTTTTAAACCAAATAAAAGATATTCTGATATTATAAAGCTCTGCCTCTAAAGAACACTTCAATCTGCCTGCTTGTCTCCATCTCCACCATTACTACCCTAATCTTTGCCGCCATTATCTCTGGCTTGGACAACCTCAGTGGCCTAACTGGTTCCTTGCTTCTTTGGGGTTTTCTTGCCGCATCTGTTTTCCATGTAGCAGGAAGAATGACCTTTTTAAAATGTAAATCAAACCATGGTACTCTCCTACACAAAAGCCCTCCACAACTTTGTGTGACTCCTCTTGCTGGTTACACTTAATATATCTAAAGCAGAGTGAATGGTACTAATCATATGGTCACTTAGATGGTGGCAACACATTGCAACTACAATATCATCTTCATTTTTTTCACTTCCCCACGCTGGTCTTTTTCTATACCATGAACACACGAATCATCCTCAATCTGGTCTCAGAATCTTTGCCATTTACAAGCCAAGGAAGAATATGATCTCAAGGGAATAAAAGACAAACTCATAGGTTAAAAAAGTTATGGAATAGCTGAAGAGTACAAGCACTAGGAAATAAAGATAGGACACTGAAAATTTTAGAATATAGGCAAGAGTATAATTAAAGCTTATTGAACAACTTTAATAAAACATCCACACTATACCTGTAAACAATCTAAACAAATCTTGAGTTTACTTACACCCCTAATTTATCTAGCCAGATTACATTAACCACAGATATCTAGGCAAATTCATCTCTCTGGCCTGCCTTTACTCTGTCGCACAATGTCTCCAATTCTCTCTCCTGCTGAATTGGTACTGACTTTAGAGAGTTGTATATTAAAAGGGACAACACTCCCACTGCACCAAGCTCAATGCTCAGAACACTGCAGTTGTATTAACCATGATTCTGCCTCTGCTGGTAACTACCTCTTTTGTGCTTGCTAAGACTTCATGCTCTCCTTTGTCTGCCTCTTCCTTTTTCTGCTTCTCTTTCTTTCTTTCTTTCTTTTTTTTGAAGTTACTTTTTCAATCCTATAAATTATGTACTCCTAATACCCCATTTGACCCTGATGCTCTCTATTCTCTGTACAACTTCTCCTTCCCTACTTTTGCTCAACATGGAAAAACTATTTCTCTCAGAAATCCAATGTTTTCATAATAGTAGCACCAAAACCACAATTACCCCCAAGAAATCCTATGAATATAGGATTCTTGAGACTAGTGATTATGAATTGTCTTCATTGTTAAGTGTCCTTAGCTATCGCTATGTGGTAAAAGGGAAAATAAGTAGTAGACTTGCCTCCTCCTAGTTAGATTTTAGATTTTTATACTTCATAAGACAAAAAGTCAAAATTATGCTTGAAAGTCTCTTAGGAGCCCCACGTTGGAGACTAATACACCATCTCGCAATAAATCAATCACAGTTTCCCTTCCAGGGGTGGACTCCATTATTCTTTTTGGTTTAACACCAAATGAAAGACTTAGCTTGTGTTTGGAGTCTAAATTGTATTAATAAATAATTATCCTTAAACATTAGAATCACAATCTCTCTGTAAGATCTCGTGCAATGAAAGGCATGAAAGAACTGAGAACACCTGAGGAAGAACAGCAGCTTAACACCTCCCCTCACACTTTGGGTTATAGACACCCTGATTAGAAGGGTGGATTGCCCCTATTATTTAAATTTCTCTCTCCCTTCCCTCTCTCTCCCTGCTTCCTCTTGCTAAATTTGCCTTAAATCCATAGGTGATATGACCACAGAACATATATGTAAGGCCATTAGCTGTCCCAACCAAATGACAGCTGCCCTGAAATGGGAGGAAACACCCCTCCTTGCTTTTAGCCATAATGAGCATCTATGTGTAACTTACTCCAGGTTATAAGGAGTGAGTACCAAGTGTGGAAACACAAAAACAGAATGAATAGCTTAATGATACCATACTACAATGCACATTAAAATAATATTAGCTGTATTTCCAAGTGCTATGGTCATCCTATACACAAAAGAGCTTGAACAATTAGTCTCTACTCTTTGGGAGTCCATGAACTAAAATAAATTAATAATTACTGCAGATAAAAGCATTTAAGTGGTAAGACGGTGTAACCAAAATAGCTGCTATATCAAACACATAACTAAAATTTTAAAGGTAAAATGTATGTATCGAGTTTTCCTTTGGGTAGCAAGAAAGGAGATATTCACACGGTATAGAATTTTGGCTTAGTTTCTATCCTTAAAAATTGCTTAATTACTCTTGCCCAGCCACTCAAGAAATGCGAAATATATATTTATACCTTTGTCCATTACTTAGTAAATTTTCAGGTACAAACTTTTTTTTACAACTCCAAACCTATGTATTAAAAAATAAAAGTTATATAAGCTTCTTACCTGGTAGTTTTAGCAAACTTCACCTTCTCCTTGTAAGGAAAGCAACTAGGGGTTAATTGGATGGTTAGAAGGAAAACCTGCTACTTTCCAGGCAAACTGGATGTGTCTGGTTAGGAAGAGAATGATTGTTCTCATCAATTTAGCTTGGACACCTGGTAAGTCCTTTAGATGACCCTGTACCAGTCTCAGAAAAGTGCAATATGGACTCACAATGACCAACCAGATATACAGAATCATGATCATTTTATTTTCTGCCAATAGTTTTGTAAAAACTATAGGCATAGAAAATTAAACGTTTATTGCTGACACATGCGCATGCATGCTGGGAAGCCATATAGCTGGCCAACTCAAAACGGATGAACAATCCCTGATTTTCCTAACGCTGCACTTGAAGACACAACATATTTCCTGCCTGAGCAGTAAGGAAAGGAAATAGAAAAGACTCCTTTCTAATATTCTTCCAGATAGTTAAATGTGTCTAGAGAATTTCTACTTACAGTTAGCTTGACTGTGCTTGGCCTGCCTCCTACCAAGATTCATTATCCCACTTCGTTTCAGGTGCCTCAGGGAGATGGGGAGAAAGGCTCTGTCTACGTGGTCTTGATCTCTGCTATCTGTTAATCCTGTCTAACTATGGCAGCAGCTGAGTTACATTCTTGCTCTTCTGGGGCTATTTATATTTAACACAAGACTCAAGCAATGGTTCCCAAATCCTGGTCTAGGAAACATTAAAAGTACAGTTTCTTTGGACCACACTACAGTTATGATTTAGTGGGTTGGGTGGATGGGGTGTCAGACATGTCATGAAACTATATTTTAACTGGTATTCCCAGTAAAAATACTACCATTTATGAATCAGTATTTAGAAGATCAAAAAACAACAGAACCCAAAGTAATAAATCTCTAATAGTACAATTTAATACATGGACAATGGAAATAAATATTTTGGAAGAGCAATCACACATTAGCAGCTACCTGTCTACCTTTACATGAAACCTAACCAGGTTGACCTGTTTTAAATTTCCATCTAGCCAATATCTGAATGTAGAAAGTTTGGACTAAATGACCTTCCCATCCCTGCTTCAAGGATTATATGCAGTGATGAGCTGGTGAATGTTTAATAACCAGATCTCTGGGAGAACTTGTGTGTGTGTGTGGATCTTTACATGCTTATTATAAATTATGCTAGTATAAGAGATATGTAACATACAATTTACAAATAATAATGAAATATACAATATTCTTTTTTTTTTTTTTTATGGCTGTGTTTTAGGTCTTCATTTCTGTGCGAGGGCTTTCTCTAGCTGTGGCAGGCGGGGGCCACTCTTCATCGCGGTGCGCGGGCCTCTCACTATCGCGGCCTCTCTTGTTGCGGAGCACAGGCTCCAGACGCGCAGGCTCAGTAATTGTGGCGCGCAGGCTCAGTAATTTTGGCTCACGGACCCAGTTGCTCCACGGCATGTGGAATCCTCCCAGACCAGGGCTCGAACCCGTGTCCCCTGCATTGGCAGGCAGATTCTCAACCACTGCACCACCAGGGAAGCCCAATATACAATATTCTTTATTGTAAATTCCACATACCTAAAACTTCAGTGTGATGTCATTTTTTGAAAATCCACTACCGGTTTTTATAATTCTATTGCCAAAGTGTCACTAATGAGACTATTAATATGTGCTTGATTAATCCAATTCAGCCAAGAAGTTCCTCACATCGTTAACAAATGAGTGTTGTTGTGGCACAAAAGTTGATTTATAATTTTCTTTACGTGAAGGAATAAGACTAAAGTGAAATAGGGAAGGCCAATGAAGGAACTTCACTCACTCATCAAGGATGAGAGTAACTTCTTGGCTGAATTGGAAATAGTTTGTGAATACTGGAAGAAAATTTCCTCATTTTTTAATTCTATTCAGAATTTAATAACTACAGGCATGACTCACTTTGTTTAATCAGCATTAACATTATCTCTAATTAATCTTGATTAAACAATCAACAAGACACTAAATCAAGTCCTAATTTGCACCATTTGCTGATTTTTGTAGTATAAAGACTCCCACCTGACCAATTTCAAGCTACCAACATGACATCACTGAGAGCCGAGTTTTGAAGAGGTGTACAGTAGTCTCTTCCACCAGACAATTGATGTACATAACCTCAGAAACAGAGATAATGATTAAAGGTAATAAAAGAATTAGAAAGTAATGAGTTTTGAGTACTGAGTACTTCTGTTTTAATATGAATTAAGTATGTTTATATAAATTACGTGACTATAAATAAGTTTATATAATTTAATTTTTGATAATGATAGTGTGTAACAACTGGTTCACAAAATTCCTGAAAACTTAACAATTGACTATCACGAACCAGTTAGAATCACTGTTATATGTGTGATTACAATGTACTGGTGAGAAGAGGCAAGGCAAAATAGGTTAGACAACCCACGCTAATGGAGGAGGGGAAGATAGAGGAGAGAGACGATGTGGAAAAACGTAGAAAATCTTCCTTATCTATCTGCAACCTACACTCTCAGATATCACCATTTCTTAATTATATTGGCAGCAATTCACCAGCAGAACAGGAAGAAATCAACCAACTGATGGTGGGCCATGATCACTGGCCATGGCACCTTCTCTAAAAAGAATGGGCCAGTGATTTTCAACCCTGTGGACTATTAGAATCAGTCGTGATTTTATATGTGTGTGTGTGTGTGTGTGTGTGTGTGTGTGTGTATGTATGTATCAGGGCCACCCAAGCCAGAATTTCCTAAGGTGATTCTATATTCCAAATTACTCTGAAATTTTAACCTGGAAGATTCAACATTTAATTGTGTCTATTGTGTCTATTGACATTGGAGAATACCTTTCTGAAATCTTATCTTGAAATCAGGTAACTACCATATCGATTTCAATAAATATATGAAATAATCAATTTCTGTGTTTAAATAGGAAATTGTATGCAGCAAATTCTTTTTAGAATCAACTTTAATCAAAAGAAGCATCTCATTTACAAAATTCCTTGCAATCTTTTTCTGCTATTTATCATAAACTCCTCATGAGTGAAAAGTTTATATTCACAATATTCTGTTGCTTTTCTATACTTTCAAAATTGAAAGATGAAGAAGAAGCAAACTTTGATCTGACTGACAATATGATGACAGGGACAGAAAGAGTATTTTTTAAAACATATTTTCAAAATTATGCACATGGAAATGTATTTCCAGTTTGGAATATCCCATTATTTTAAATGTCATTTACATGGTTATATTCCAAACTCCTTTGAAATTTTAACCTGGAACATTCAACTTTGATGGTGTCTATTTGACTTAAGCTCACATTCAATAACTTTTTTTTTTACAAGTCACTATTTCAACACTCAAGTACTTTGAAGTTAAGAAATAACCATCTAACATTTTTAAGCTTTTAATCAACTTTAACATAACTATCAAGTTAGGTAAAAATCATTTTATAGTAAAAACCAAAACTATTTCTGAAAAATCTTTATGTAATCAAAACAGTGTAAAAAAGAGATTTAAAAGGATTACAATCTGAACTTGGAGATATTAGTAATCATATGATGTTTTCATGCTTAGTATTATAATAAAAGCATCACATCAGAACATTTATATTCATAACTTAAGTTGCTAACCTTGAATGTTTTTACATTTTAACCATTTTTCAGGTTGGTAGTCTCTCATTAGGAGTTCACTATCCTCCTGATAACTTATTAGCAGTTTTGCTGGAGCCCCTCCCAGGGCCTCCATTTTCTCCATCTACATATGGCTTTTCCTCCCACTCCCACATCTAACAGTGATGGTGTCAGTATTGGTGACACTGTCTCCAAGAACGTGAATCATTTGGGATGATAATCATTTAAAGTTAGTAGCACAACTACAAGGCAATCTGTTGGCCAGTTTGGGTTCAATTATCCATTTGCCCCTGAATTAACACCCAACTTTACAGACACAATGATTAATTCCAGCACCAGGGCATACGCAGAAAACTGTGGGCACACACTATAAAATGTCACTGTCTATCCACAGTATTAACTTTCCAATTATCATTTCATTTTTGTTCATTTATTTCCATCTGTTATTGCTTACAAATGCTTCTAGTCAATACATTAGTCTGATACCACCTAATTTTCTTTGGCATTTATTACAGTTCCCATTAAACTAAAATTCTAAAATAGCTTTTCAAATGTTGAATTTTTATCTTTGCCAGTGTAAAATTGTAAAACCTTCCTTATCCATTCATTGCATCAAAAACTCGATTTCTCTAGATGCTAAATCATTAATCTTGTTTGGATGTATTTCAAGATCAAAGCTTCCATTTTAATATATTTACATGACAATCAACAGTAAATCCTAAAATGCCCACCTTTTTGGATCATGACCTGACAACCTTTCATCTGAAGCTGATGCTATAGTACCTCTGGATTTGGAAACAAAGAACATATTTGGGGGATTATATTGAGACAGAGACAGCAAAAAGTCTTCCTTTTACATATTTTTCCTTTTTCTGAGCACATACAATATATTTATAGCTCTGCAGATTAACAGAAAACATGGATGTTATTATACATGCTGCTTTGTTCCCTCAGGCTTTCTTCAAAATATCTAAGACAATAGCCTCTCAGAATTTTCTGTAACAGAACTTTGCTGCCACCAACTGAACACATTCACCCAATGCAAGGGGATGTTTTTTACAAAGTAGTGCTGGAAGGGGAGATGAAGGGAAGATCACATATTTCCTTGGCCCAGATCCCAAGCCCTAACCAGAACTCCATTTCTAATCCATTTCTAATCAGGAATACCACCAGAGCAATGGCAGCACTCCCTTCACAACCCTAAACCAATTTATATTAATATAAAACTCTTCCTTAATTTGCAAACAAAGGGCACTTGTTTTATTCATACAAATGAGCATAAATCAAAGGCTTGTGCCAGGAATGTCATGTCATGAAACAGTGATGTTGAACTGATCAGTGAACTGGACTAAGGGGGTTACCAGGTCAGAAAGGCAAACTCATCACATTCTCACTAGCAAATTCTTACCAAAAAGGCACCGAAGTCTCCAAAGGTGACTAATTTCTTCTCTCTGGGCCAAATCCACAGCTATGTCTTAGGGATAAGATATCAGTTGAGCAGCCCCAGATCTCTTAGCAGCACATCAGGATCACCTGGTAAAATACAAACTGAAAGACCCCAGAATTACCAATCAGAACCTCCCAGAAAAGGCTTTGGGCAACAGAAGATCCCAATTCACAACCAGAGTTGAGGATCACCAGCTGAGAAAATCCTATTCCTTCACTTTTTTTGAAAGAGGGAGCAGGCTCAGAAAAGTAAAATCAATCCACCAAACTGTGAGCACAGGTCCTCAAGGAAAACCCTGAGAAGGTCTGGAGCGATGGGAGTGTGGTACCCAGATCAATGGAGAGGCTAATCTGTGTGGAAACACCTCCAGCATGTTGATGACCTTTGCCATACTGCTTTGTCCTCTTGAACAATTCAGCATAAGCAAAATGAAAATGCTGTTTGGGTCAAGAAAACAGTCTTTTGAAGACAGAGAATAAGGAAAATAACTCCAGTTTATTTTTATTTCATACCTGCCCCATTTAGCCTGAAATTTTTGCCTTGAACCTTATGAGACCTGAAAATATATTATCTTTACTGTGTGTCAAATACGACCTACTTTGCTAATTCCTGTGACACTAATATTTTTCCCTGAATAGACAGCCATGTCTGTGTTTTAAATAAATGTTTTGCATAAAATGTTTTAAGTAAAAGTAATATATATTTGAAGCTTTTCACATATTTGGCTTAGTATTTATAGTATATAAAAGGAAATAATTTAAAACACAGTATGATGATATTTGTTCCTACAATTTTGTAATTTTTTTTAACCTCCCTCCTGGGAAGTTTTATTTTAGGCTTCTTTTAGTGTCTTATGAAAAAGATTCATTCACCTGCCACCACTAATGAAAGAGAGTTAATGTTTTATTTCTCCTACTTCTTAGACCCCCCCCCCAACTCTACCAGACCTGTCCCCATCCAACCCTAGCCCTACCTCAAGTAACCTTGCTCCAAGTCTAACCCTGGTTCATCCACCCTCCTGCCTAGAGGTGACCTTAACCTGCTCTCCTAGCAAGCACCCAAGAATTCTTGAACTTAAATGGGGCACTACTGCCCCCACCTGATTAGATGGATCTATTTCTTGAAAATAAGAAGTAGATTTCACACAACAGAGCTTCCTATTTTTGCAAATACAATTTGTACTAATTTATGGAGGTGGGGAGAGAGGGAGGGAGAAGAAAACAAGAGGGAGGCTGGTGGTAGAAGTGGCTTGACTCCACTATGAGTGACAGCTATAAATCTACAGAAGGCAAGACTCCTCATCAAAAATCTGATAGGAGGAAGGAATGGGGTATCTCCTGGGGAAAACTAACCCAAAGGAATGAAGTGGCCAGGCAGACAAATTGCTTTCGGTTAACAAAGCCTCAGCTGTTGAAGGGGAATAGGGATACAAGCAACCCTGCTTAGGTACCCACATGGAAAATTGTAAAGCTAAAAGTGAAAGCATATTTTCTTTCTGCATCTTAAGAGAATACAGAATTGATTCTGGAATTCTGAGGACACCTGAGAATACTAATATGATTTTGGCTCCTGAAGGACTTCAGAATATCGGTGGAAGACAGAGAAACCCAAAAGATGTGGTTTACCCAAGTGCCATAGGACAGATCAAAAGAAAGGCCAAACCAGAAAAAGGAAGAGAAAAACAGGGGCATGCAGTCATTGGAAGGACTAGCTCAGGAGTACACACAAAGTATTTCTAGAAGATTCCCATTAGTAACTTAGAAGCCATTTTACAGGGGGATGAAGGAGATGAAAAAGAAGATGGAATAAAAAAAAGAAGATGGAACGGCATTGGGGCGTCAACTGGGTTTCAGGCACTAGTGATAGAAATGAGTGTGTTCCACCCACAAGACGTTTCACTTCCACCTCCCACCTGGGAACATATTATATCGTTTGGAAATACAACGATATGCCTTCTCCTTGGTCCTGATATGCTCTTATTATCACAAACTAAAAGTTCCCATAAGAAGTGGCTAATTGTGAGGCAGGAAGAAGACCCAATATCTTGGCTAATTATTGTCATAAAGAATAAATAACATTGAACCTAAATCTATTATATATTTCAGATATTGTCCTCTAATTAAACACCACCAAAATAATCCCATCCAATAAGCCCACTCTTACAAGAGTATATTTTGCAGCTAACTCATTCTAGTAGAGCCAATAATATAGATTTTTTTTTTTTTTTTAATTTTTGGCTGTGTTTGGTCTTCGTTTCTGTGCGAGGGCTTTCTCTAGTTGTGGCAAGCGGGGGCCACTCTTCATCGCAGTGCGCGGCCCTCTCACTATCGTGTGTTGCGGAGCACAGGCTCCAGACACGCAGGCTCAGTATTTGTGGCTCACGGACCTAGTTGCTCCGCGGCATGTGGGATCCTCCCAGACCAGGGCTCGAACCCGTGTCCCCTGCATTAGCAGGCAGATTCTCAACCACCACGCCACCAGGGAAGCCCCCAATAATATAGATTTTTATAAAAACTCAGTCTTCTACAAAGATCATACTGAAGTTCTATTATAGCGAGGTAATACTTGGCCTTGAATATTTTCAGGCTGAAGTAATATCTTTGATGTTTTAAGGTATAAAAATTCAGAGTTCACAACCAAAAACTTGTCTAAGTTCTTAAAGTTGTAAAACTCCTCCTTTTTTTATAGAAAACAAAAACAAAATGTGGTTCTTCCCACTAGGGCCTTTGAGCTGACACTGCAAGGGTTAGAATTACATTCTACCAAAAAAAAAAAAAAAAAAAAAAAAGCACAGAGAAATAAATACTTAGTTGTGCTCATCTAGACAGTAAATGACCATATGTGACATCTGCCCTGACTTCTCAGAGTCCCTCGAGTCTCATGGAGATGTACTTGGCCAATAGCAGGCTGGTTCATGTGGGTTTTGTCAGGTCTGTGGGGCCTGTCACTGTTAGCTCTCCTAGCCAGCTGCTGTTTGGTATTATGTGGGAAAGTCTCTCAGCCACAAACTACTGTATCATTGTACCAGAACACTTCTCTGATGTTATAAAAATGCTCATGCACATTTGCTCTGGAGAAAGTTTATTGGAAGTTTATTAGAAGTGCATCTTCTGGACTTCCATTATATGTCCCTGTGACTAATTCTTATGGTCCCTATGACCCACCCTTAAGTAAAGTGGGAAAGCCCACAGAAGAAGAAAAGTATAAGTACCAAAATTTTCAAAATAATATGTCAGTTTTGTTATCTAAAATATTTTAATTAACCAATTAATTATCAAAGATTCAAGAATATTGTGGAAACTTCTAACAGGATTTCACTATAATCTAATACTGCCACATAGAACTGGTGGTATAGGAATACTACAGAGATAAAGGCTATGAAACCCAAACTCCCCATTTCAGTGATTATCAATAATTTACTGTAACATAAAGTGTACATTAAGTTACATGGGGCATGCACCAAGTACTTAAGAAACATGGCTGCAGAGGAGGGGGTGTCCCTGTCATACTTTCTTTGATGCATTCCTATAATTGTAAGTTATATCCTATAGTTTCAACAATCCTATTGCCAGAGATGTACCTCAGTGCAAAACTTGTGGCCTCAAACATTTAGCTGAATCATTTAGATCCTTATAAACATATTGTATCTCGGCTTGTTATTGCTGAGTGATGAGCTAAACTTTCATGTAAACAAAGTGACACTCACCTCAGTTGAGAACTTTGAGTGCTCCAGGAAATCCTCAGTACACAAAACTCCTCCCTCCCTCATTTAAAAAACTTTAACCTCTGAAATTTCACATCTAGGAACTCATCCTAAATTCCATTTTTAAGTGGAAAGTATTTCCCAGAAGTTTACATATTATATTATCCTATGCTAAAAAGATAATCATTTAACAGAACTGAATTCTTCAGTTGGGATATAAGACACCATGGCCTAAAAGAGGAGAGACAGTTATAAAAGACAGAACAACCAAAGAAACAGCAAGTGGAGCCCTGAGAAGAACTTGCCTACTTCCCAAGTTGGCTAGCTGCTCAGCCCACAGAGAAACCCTTGCAGACCAATATATTCTCTCTATTACAATAGTGGCAGAAAAAAGAAAAAATGGCACAGGAGATGAGATGGAACCATGAGAAAACTTGGCTATGTCAGATACTGTTTCACAAGAAGTTTCTACTGTGGAAGACAGAAAACCAGTAGAAAGGGGGCAAGTCACATTACATCTCTGAGGCTCAGTTTCCTGATGTATAACACATGGGAAATATACCAACCATTGCCTACCTTGATCATAGTGAGTATCAAATAAGAAAATGTAAGTGAAAACATTTCAAATATCATAAGTATTATATAAAGGTAAAATATATGACACATATCAGATTTTTTCTACACTTAACAACAAATAAGGAGACTTTTTCTGAATTCCTGCTTGGTTGTCAAAATGCAAGCCCCTGATGAGTCTTTATAACCCAAATATTGCCTTGACTAAGTCCATAGAACCTCCCCTACCACCTCCATTTCTTTCTCTTCTTCCCTTTGGGGGTGGTATGAAGAAAAATGGGAAAAAACAATGCTGACTGTTTCTGATTTCTTAGCTTCTCTGCAGCTGCCACTAGCGGTTTCTTTCTTTTTTTTTTTTTTTCATTTTTTTTGGTCTCTTCTTTCAACACATCTTTAACTGCATCTGCAGAAGCTGTGAGTGCCAAAAGTCTGTGTGAAGGAAATGAATGCAGAGAGAAAGAATTCATAGAAAAAGAATGGTTGACATGGAAGTTACTAGAAGTTGCATTTGTAAAATAACCTTCACAGTCAGAGCAACTGTTAACCATTCATTTAACACAGTGACACAGTACATTGAATAGACTAGTGAAGACAGACAACAGCACTATCAATATGCAAAGACACTGAGAAACTTACTCTGGGAAGTAGCTGGTATAATGAAGCAAAATGAAACGATATTAAAAAATAGGGTAGACCAAAAACGTTTTGAATCCACACCACCTTCTCTAACATTGGCCATAATTTTAGGTAGCCAAGAGAGTCAATAAATTTGTTCTGTGGTACAAAATCTAGAAGTAAATATTGGTCATAGCTTCTAAGTTATTTTTATTTACTTTCAAATGTAGATTAATTGGAAGTCGAGGAAAAAACTATTCTATCACATCTATCTGACTAATAATGGGCATACCTCCTGGTAATCACCATTGTTTTAGTCAATAATAACAGTGAGACTGAAATATGGCTCCAAGTTAATATAAGATAGCATATATTTGAAAGCAATATAATATATGGCATTGAGAAAAAGGAAGGCAAAGCAAAATACATCAGGAAAAAGAATAATTTATTCATTCAAAAATTAATCAAATAATATGTGTTGAACACTTACTATATACAACAGTTACATTTTGAATTAAGTGTATTATTTTGGATATTCCTCAAACACTGTAAGAGAGATGATATTAGGCCTACCTTGGTGATGAAGAAATTGAAGCTTAGAGACAATTTCCCATGGCTACACAGCTGGAAAGTTAGGTAGGAGGCATTCAAACTGACTCTAAATCCCAAGGTCTTTCAGTATAGTAACTTACTAATAAAGTAATAGGTTTCTTATTCCATTGATTGTAGGAATAACAGGTTCAACAATTATGAAACAGGGTGCCCACAGCCACAGAAGAGAGAAAGTATTTGTTGCAAATGCTAAATTATCTTTCCAGCAAATAGATGAATAAAATACTAAAGTGGGGATTAGTTAATAGCTTTAATGAATACATTCCATGAAGTGAGAAAAGATAAATCACCAAGATCTGTTAATGTCTCAAACAAATGGAAAAATAAAACAGATTATAAACAATTACCAGGTAACATAAGGACAAAGTACCCTAGGTCAATATAAAGAAGTACAAATATATAACTAAATAAAGAGAGATACATTTTCACTACAGAAGACAGTAACCTTACTTAAACATTTCTCATATTCTAAGATTTCAACCATAATCTTTTCATATTTGAAAACAATTTGGACATTTTAAGGACAATGAGGCAGTACTCAAAAGACGCTGGAGGACTACAACAGAAAAGAGTTAGTATTCTATTTTTTTGTTCTAGTTTTTTAGTGTCTTGCTTTGGTATCATTTTCTTTCCACCATACCTCAGTATATCACTCTGGCAAATAATGAAGAAGTTAGAAAAATGAATTTAAACTATTTTTTAAAACGCTGAAAATTTTCCATTACAAGACAAGTGCTAGCAGAGTTAAAATTAAAGAGAAATTGATAAACATGTTCAAATTATAAGACAGGAAAATGCCTCAAATTTTTTAATAGCAAAGTAATTATCATTTTCCTCAGAGATTAATCATGTTATATCCATACATGGAAAATATTGGAGAAATGAGGTACACTGAAAAAGACAAGCCCAGAACCAAAAAAAACCTCTCTATTTTGAACATTCAGATAACTTGTACATAAGATATAATTTGTACAAGAGGACCTTCAAGATGGCAGAGGAGTAAGACGTGGAGATCACCTTCCTCCCCACAAATACATCAGAAATACATTTACATGTGGAACAACTCCTACAGAACACCTACTGAATGCTGGCAGAAGACCTCACACTTCCCAAAAGGGTCTTGAAGCTCCAGACGGGTGTCAGGCCAGAGCCTCTGAGGTGGGAGAGCCAAGTTCAGGACATTGGACCACCAGATATCTCCCGGCCCATGTAATATCAATCAGCAAGAGCTCTCCCAGAGATCTCTGCCTCAATGCTAAGGCCCAGCTCCACTCAATGACCAGCAAGCTCCAGTGCTGGAAACCCCATGCCAAACAACTAGTAAGACAGGAACACAACACAACCCATTAGCAGAGAGGCTGCCTAAAATCATACTAAGTTCACAGACACTCCAAAACACACAAACAGACGTGGTCCTGCCCACCAGAAAGACAAGATCTAGCCACATGCACCAGAACAAGGCACCAGTCCCCTCCACCAGGAAGCCTACACAAGCCACTGAACCAACCTTACCCACTGGAGGCAGACACCAAGAACTACGAACTTGCAGACTGTGAAAAGGAGACCCCAAACACAGTAAGTTAGGCAAATTGAGAAGAGAGAGAAATATGCAACAGTTGAAGGAGCAAAGTAAAAACCCACCAGACCAAACAAATGAAGAGGAAATAGGCAGTCTACCTGAAAAGGAATTCAGAGTAATGATAGTAAAGCTGATCTAAAATATTGGAAATAGAATGGAGAAAATACAAGAAACTTTTAACAAGGACCTAGAAGAATTAACAGCAAACTAACAATGATGAACAACACAATAAATGAAATTAAAAATTCTCTAGAAGGAATCAATAGCAGAGTAACTGAGGCAGAAGAACTGATAAGTGACAGGGAAGATAAAATAGTGGAAATAACTATCGCAGAGCACAATAAATGAAAAAGAATGAAAAGAATTGAGGACCGTCTCAGAGACCTCTGGGACAACATTAAACACACCAACATTCAAATTATACGAATTCCAGAAGAAGGAGAGAAAAAGAAAGGGACTGAGAAAATATTTGAGGAGATTACAGTTGAAAACTTCCTTAATATGGGAAAGGAAGTAGTCAATCAAGTCCAGGAAGCACAGAGAGTCCCATACAGGATTAATCCAAGGGGAAATATGCCAAGACACATATTAGTCAAACTATCAAAAATTAAATACAAAGAAAAAATATTAAAAGCAACAAGGGAAAAGCAACAAATAACATACAAGGGAATCCCCATAAGTTTAACAGCTGATCTTTCAGCAGAAGCTCTGCAAACCAGAAGGGAGTGGCAGGACATATTTAAAGTGATGAAAGGGAAAAACCTACAACCAAGGTTACTCTACCCAGCAAGGATCTCATTCAGATTCCACAGAGAAATCAAAAGCTTTGCAGACAAGCAAAGCTAAGAGAATTCAGCACCACCAAAAAAGCTTTACAACAAATGCTAAAGGAACGTCTCTAGGCAAGAAACACAAGCGAAGGAAAACACCTACAATAACAAACCCAAAACAATTAGGAAAATGGTAATAGGAACATACGTATCAATAATTACCTTAAATGTAAATGGATTAAATGCTCCCACCAAAAGACATAGACTGTCTGAATGGATACAAAAACAAGACCCGTATATTTGCTGTCTACAAGAGACCCACTTCAGACCTAAGGACACATACAGACAGAAAGTGTGGGGATGGAAAAAGATATTCCGTGCAAATGGAAATCAAAAGAAAGCTGGAGTACCAATTCTTATATCAGACAAAATAGACTTTAAATTAAAAACTATTACAAGAGACAAAGAAGGACACTACATAATGACCAAGGGATCAATCTAAGAAGAAGATATAACAACTGTAAATATTCATGCACCCAACATAGGAGCACCTCAATACATAAGGCAAATGCTAACGACCATAAAAGGGGAAATCAACAGTAACAAATTAATAGTAGGGGACTTTAACACCCCACTCTCACCAATGGACAGATCATCCAAAAGCAAATAAATAAGGAAACACAAACTTTAAAGGATACATTAAACAAGATGGATTTAATTGATATTTATAGGACATTCCATCCAAAAACAACAGAATACACTTTCTTCTCAATTGCTTATGGAAAATTCTCCAGGATAGATCATATTTTGGGTCACAAGGCTTGGTAAATTTAAGAAAAATGAAATCATTTCAAGTATCATTTCCAACCACAATGCTATGAGACTGGATATCAATTACAGAAAAAAAATAAAACTGTAAAAAATACAAACACATGGAGGTTAAACAATATACTACTAAATTGCCAAGAGATCACTGAAGAAATCAAAGAGGAAATCAAAAAGTACCTAGAAAAAAATGACAATGAAAACACAACAGCCAAAAACTTATGGGATAGAGCAAAAGCAGTTCTAAGAGGGAAGTTTATAGCAATACAATCCTAACTCAAGAAACAAGAAGCATCTTAAATAAACAGCCTAACCTTACACCTAAAGCAATTAGAGAAAGAAGAACCAAAAAAAACCAAAATTAGCAGGAACGAAATCATACAGATCAGATCAGAAATAAATGAAAAAGAAATGAAGGAAATGACAGCAAAGATCAATAAAACTAAAAGCTCGTTCTTCGAGAAGATAAACAAAATTGATAAACCATTAGCCAGACTCATCAAGAAAAAAGGGAGAAAACTCAAATCAACAGAATTAGAAATGAAAAAGGAGAAGCAACAACTGACCCTGCAGAAATACAAAGGATCATGAGACATTACTACAAGCAACTCTATGCCAACAAAATGGACAACCTAGAAGAAATGGACAAATTCTTAGAAAAGCACAACCCTCCAGGGCTGAACCAGGAAGAAATAGAAAATATAAACAGACCAATCACAAGCACAGAAATTGAAACTGTGATTAAAAATCTTCCAACAAACACAAGCCCAGGACCAGATGGCTTCACAGGCAAATTCTATCAAAGATTTAGAGAAGAGCTAATACTTATCTTTCTCAAACTCTTCCAAAATATAGCAGAGGAAGGAACACTCCCAAACTCATTCTACAAGGCCACCATCACCTGATATGAAAACCAGACAAAGATGTCACAAAAAAAGAAAACTACAGGCCAATATCACAGATGAACATATATGCAAAAAATCTCAACAAAATAGTAGCAAAC
The DNA here is from genome assembly GCF_009873245.2 of Balaenoptera musculus. Lineage (NCBI taxonomy): Eukaryota > Metazoa > Chordata > Mammalia > Artiodactyla > Balaenopteridae > Balaenoptera > Balaenoptera musculus. Next base: position 121,081,470 of record NC_045786.1, read on the forward strand.
AGAATCCAACAGCACATTAAAAAGATCATACAACATATTCAAGGGGCTTCCCTAGTGGCGCAGTGGTTGAGAATCTGCCTGCCAATGCCGGGCACATGGGTTCGAGTCCTGGTCTGGGAAGATCCCACATGCCGCAGAGCTGCTGGGCCCGTGAGCCACAACTACTGAGCCTGCGCGTCTGGAGCCTGTGCTCCGCAATGGGAGAGGCCGCGGCAGTGAGAGGCCCGCGCACCGCGATGAAGAGTGGCCCCCGCTTGCCAGAACTGGAGAAAGCCCTCACACGGAAACGAAGACCCAACAGAGCCAAAAATAAATAAATAAATAAATTTAAAAAAAACATATTCAAGTAGGGTTTATCCCAGGAATGCAAGGATTCTTCAACATATGCAAATTAATCAATGTGATACACCATATTAACAAATCGAAGGAGAAAAACCATATGATCATCTCAATAGATGCAGAAAAAGCTTTTGAAAAAATTCAACACTCACTCATGATAAAAACCGTCCAGAAAGTAGGCATAGAGGGAACTTACCTCAACATATTAAAGGCCATATATGACAAACCCACAGCCAACATCATTCTCAATGGTGAAAAACTGAAACCATTTCCTCTAAGATCAGGAACAAGACAAGGCTGCCCACTCTCACCACTATTATTCAACATAGTTTTGGAAGTTTTAGCCACAGCAATCAGAGAAGAAAAAGAAATAAAACGAATCGAAACCAGAAAAGAAGAAGTAAAACTGTCCCTGTTTGCAGATGACATGATACTATACATAGAGAATCCTAAAGACTCTACCAGAAAACTACTAGAGCTAATCAATGAATTTGGTACAGTAGCAGGATACAAAAATAATGCACAGAAATCTCTTGCCTTCATATACGCTAATGATGAAATATCTGAAAGACAAACTAAGGAAACACTCCCATTTACCATTACAACAACAACAAAAAATACCTAGGAATAAACCTACCTAAGGAGACAAAAGTCCTGTATACAGAAAACTACAAGACACTGATGAAAGAAATTAAAGATGATACAAACAGATGGAGAGATATACCATGTTCTTGGATTGGAAGAATCAACATGGTGAAAATGACTATACTACCCAAAGCAATCTACAAATTCAATGCAATCCCTATCAAACTGCCAATGTCATTTTTCACAGAACTAGAACAAAAAATTTCACAATTGGTATGGAAACACAAAAGACCCCAAATAGCCAAAGCAATCTTGAGAAAGAAAAACAGAGCTGGAGGAATCAGGTTCCCTGACTTCAGACTATACTACAAAACTATAGTAATCAAGACAGTATGGTAGATAGAGGAGAGAAGATGGCAGAAGAGTAAGACGCGGAGATCACCTTCCTTCCCACAGATACAGTAGAAATACATCTACACGTGGAACTGCTCCTACAGAACACCCACTGAACGCTGGCAGAAAACGTCAGACCTCCCAAAAGGCAAGAAACTCCCCCTGTACTTGGGTAGGGCAAAAGAAAAAAGAAATAACAGAGACAAAAGAATAGGGATGGGACCTGCACCAGTGGGAGGGAGCCATGAAGGAGGAAAGATTTCCATGCACTAGGAAGCCCCTTCGCGGGCAGAGACTGTGGGTGGCAGAGGGGGGAAGCTTCGGAGCCACGGAGGAGAGCACAGCCACAGGGGTGCGGAGGGCAAAGCGGAGAGGGTCCCGCACAGAGGCTCGGTGCCGAGCAGCACTCACCAGCCCAAGAGGCTTGTCTGATCACCTGCCGGGGCGGGCGGGGCTGGGAGCTGAGGCTCGGGCTTCGGTCGGATCGCAGGGAGAGGACTGGGGTTGGCGGCGTGAACACAGCCTGAAGGGGTTAGTGCACCACAGCTAGCCGGGAGGGAGTCCGGGAAAAAGTCTGCAGCTGCCGAAGAGGCAAGAGACTTTTTCTTCCCTCTTTGTTTCCTGGTGCGCGAGGAGAGGGGATTCAGAGCACCGCCTAAAGGAACTCCAGAGACGGGCGCGAGCCGCGGCGATCAGCGCGGGCCCCAGAGATGGGCGCGAGATGCTAAGGCTGCTGCTGCCGCCACCAAAAAGCCTGTGTGCGAGCACAGGTCACTCTCCACACCGCCCCTCCCGGTAGCCTGTGCAGCCCGCCACTGCCAGGGTCCCGTGATCCGGGCACAACTTTCCCGGAAGAACGCACTGCGCGCCTCAGGCTGGTGCAACGTCATGCTGTCCTCTGCCACCGCAGGCTCGCCCCGCCTCCTCTGTACCCCTCCCTCCCCACGGCCTGAGTGAGCCAGAGCCCCCGAATCAGCTGCTCCTTTAACCCCGTCCTGTCTGAGCGGGGAACAGACGCCCTCAGGCGACCTACACGCAGAGGCGGGTCCAAATCCAAAGCTGAACCCCGGGAGCTGTGCGAACAAAGAAGAGAAAGGGAAATCTCTCCCAGCAGCCTCAGAAGCAGCGGATTAAATCTCCACAAACAACTTGATGTGCCTGCATCTGTTGAATACCTGAATAGACAACGAATCATCCCAAATTCAGGAGGTGGACTTTGGGAGCAGGATATATTAATTTTTCCCCTTTTCCTTTTTTTGTGAGTGTATATGTATATGCTTCTGGGTGAGATTTTGTCTGTATAGCTTTGCTTTACAATAGCTTTATTTTACTTCACTATATTATAGCCTCTTTCTTTCTTTCTTTCTATTTTTTCTCCCTTTTACTCTGAGCCGTGTGGATGAAAGGCTCTTGGTGCTCCAGCCAGGCATCAGGGCCGTGCCTCTGAGGTGGGAGAGCCAACTTCAGGACACTGGTCCACAAGAGACCTACCAGCTCCACGTAATACCAAATGGCAAAAATCTCTCAGAGATCTCCATCTCAACATCAAGACCCAGCTTCACTCAATGACCAGCAAGCTACAGTGCTGGACACCCTATGCCAAACAACTAGCAAGACAGGAACACAGCCCCATCCATTAGCAGAGAGGCTGCCTAAAATCATAATAAGGCCACAGACACCCCAAAATACACCACCAGACGTGGACATGCCCACCAGAAAGACAAGATCCAGCCTCATCCACCAGAACTCAGGCACTAATTCCCTCCACCAGGAAGCCTACACAACCCACTGAACCAACCTTAGCCACTGGGGACAGATACCAAAAACAACGGGAACTACAAACCTGCAGCCTGTGAAAAGGAGACCCCAAACACAGTAAGATAAGCAAAATGAGACGACAGAAAAACACACAGCAGATGAAGGAGCAGGGTCAAAACACACCAGACCTAACAAATGAAGAGGAAATAGGTAGTCTACCTGAAAAAGAATTCAGAATAATGATAGTAAGGATGATCCAAAATCTTGGAAATAGAATAGACAAAATGCAAGAAACATTTAACAAGGACGTAGAAGAACTAAAGAGGAACCAAGCAACGATGAAAAACACAATAAATGAAATTAAAAATACTCTAGATGGGATCAATAGCAGAATAACTGAGGCAGAAGAAAGGATAAGTGACCTGGAAGATAAAATGGTGGAAATAACTACTGCAGAGCAGGATAAAGAAAAAAGAATGAAAAGAACTGAGGACAGTCTCAGAGACCTCTGGGACAACATTAAACACACCAACATTCGAATTATAGGGGTCCCAGAAGAAGAAGAGAAAAAGAAGGGGACTGAGAAAATATTTGAAGAGATTATAGTTGAAAACTTCCTTAATATGGGAAAGGAAATAGTTAATCAAGTCCTGGAAGCACAGAGAGTCCCATACAGGATAAACCCAAGGAGAAACACGCCAAGACACATATTAATCAAACTGTCAAAAATTAAATATGAGGAAAACATATTAAAAGCAGCAAGGGAAAAACAACAAATAACACACAAGGGAATCCCCATAAGGTTAATATCTGATCTTTCAGCAGAAACTCTGCAAGCCAGAAGAGAGTGGCAGGATATACTTAAAGTGATGAAGGAGAAAAACCTCCAACCAAGATTACTCTACCCAGCAAGGATCTCATTCAGATGTGATGGAGAAATTAAAACCTTTACAGACAAGCAAAAGCTGAGAGAGTTCAGCACCACCAAACCAGCTTTACAACAAATGCTAAAGGAACTTCTCTAGGCAAGAAACACAAGAGAAGGAAAACACCTACAATAACAAACCCAAAACATTTCAGAAAATGGGAATAGGAACATACATATTGATAATTACCTTGAATGTAAATGGATTAAATGCTCCCACCAAAAGACACAGGCTGGCTGAATGGATACAAAAACAAGACCCATATATATGCTGTCTACAAGAGACCCACTTCAGACCTAGAGACATGTACAGACTGAAAGTGAGGGGATGGAAAAAGATATTCCATGCAAATGGAAATAAAAAGAAAGCTGGAGTAGCAATTCTCATATCAGACAAAATAGACTTTAAAATAAAGACTATTATAAGAGACAAAGAAGGACACTATATAATGATCAAGGGATCGATCCAAGAGGAAGGTATAACAATTGTAAATATTTATGCACCCAACATAGGAGCACCTCAATACATAAGGCAAATACTAACAGCCATAAAAGGGGAAATCAACAGAAACACAATCATAGTAGGGGACTTTAACACCCCACTTTTACCAATGGACAGATCATCCAAAATGAAAATAAATAAGGAAACACAAGCTTTAAGTGATACATTAAACAAGATGGACTTAATTGATATTTATAGGACATTCCACCCAAAAACAACAGAATACATATTTTTCTCAAGTGCTCATGGAACATTCTCCAGGATAGATCATATCTTGGGTCACAAATCAAGCCTTGGTAAATTTAAGAAAATTGAAATCGTATCAAGTATCTTTTCCGACCACAACGCCATGAGACTAGATATCAATTACAGGAAAAGATCTGTAAAAAATACAAACACGTGGAGGCTACACAATACACTACTTAATAACGAAGTGATCACTGAAGAAATCAAAGGGGAAATCAAAAAATACCTAGAAACAAATGACAATGGAGATACGATGACCCAAAACCTATGGGACGCAGCAAAAGCAGTGCTAAGAGGGAAGTTTATAGCAATACAAGCCTACCTCAAGAAACAGGAAACATCTCGAATAAACAACCTAACCTTGCACCTAAAGCAATTAGAGAAAGAAGAACAAAAAAACCCCAAAGCTAGCAGAAGGAAAGAAATTATAAAGATCAGGTCAGAAATAAATGAAAAAGAAATGAAGGAAACAATAGCAAAAATCAATGAAACTAAAAGCTGGTTCTTTGAGAAGATAAACAAAATTGATAAACCATTAGCCAGACTCATCAAGAGAAAAAGGGAGAAGACTCAAATCAATAGAATTAGAAATGAAAAAGGAGAAGTAACCACTGACACTGCAGAAATACAAAAGATCATGAGAGATTACTACAAGCAACTCTATGCCAATAAAATGGACAACCTGGAAGAAATGGACAGATTCTTAGAAATGCACAAACTGCCGAGACTGAACCAGGAAGAAATAGAAAATATGAACAGACCAATCACAAGCACTGAAATTGAAACTGTGATTAAAAACCCTCCAACAAACAAAAGCCCAGCACCAGATGGCTTCACAGGTGAATTCTATCAAACATTTAGAGAAGAGCTAACACCTATCCATCTCAAACTCTTCCAAAATATTGCAGAGGGAGGAACACTCCCAAACTCACTCTACGAGGCCACCATCACCCTGATACCAAAACCAGACAAAGATGTCACAAAGAAAGAAAACTACAGGCCAATATCACTGATGAACATAGATGCAAAAATCCTCAACAAAATACTAGCAAACAGAATCCAACAGCACATTAAAAGGATCATACACCATGATCAAGTGGGGTTTATTCCAGGAATGCAAGGATTCTTCAATATACGCAAATCAATCAGTGTGATACACCATATTAAAAAATTGAAGGAGAATAACCATATGATCATCTCAATAGATGCAGAGAAAGCTTTCGACAAAATTCAACATCCATTTATGATAAAAGCCCTGCAGAAAGTAGGCATAGAGGGAACTTTCCTCAACATAATAAAGGCCATATATGACAAACCCACAGCCAACATTGTCCTCAATGGTGAAAAACTGAAACCATTTCCACTAAGATCAGGAACAAGACAAGGTTGCCCACTCTCACCACTATTATTCAACATAGTTTTGGAAGTGTTAGCCACAGCAATCAGAGAAGAAAAAGAAATAAAAGGAATCCAAATCGGAAAAGAAGAAGTAAAGCTGTCACTATTTGCAGATGACATGATACTATACATAGAGAATCCTAAAGATGTTACCAGAAAACTCCTAGAGCTAATCAATGAATTTGGTAAAGTAGCAGGATACAAAATTAATGCACAGAAATCTCTTGCATTTCTATACACTAATGACGAAAAATCTGAAAGTGAAATTAAGAAAACACTCCCGTTTACCATTGCAACGAAAAGAATAAAATATCTAGGAATAAACCTACCTAAGGAGACAAAAGACCTGTATGCAGAAAATTATAAGACACTGATGAAAGAAATTAAAGATGATACAAATAGATGGAGAGATATACCGTGTTCCTGGATTGGAAGAATCAACATTGTGAAAATGAATCTACTACCCAAAGCAATCTACAGAATCAATGCAATCCCTATCAAACTACCACTGGCATTTTTCACAGAACTAGAACAAAAAATTTCACAATTTGTATGGACACACAAAAGACCCCGAATAGCCAAAGCAATCTTGAGAACGAAAAATGGAGCTGGGGGAATCAGGCTCCCTGACTTCAGACTATATTACAAAGCTACAGTAATCAAGACAGTTTGGTACTGGCACAAAAACAGAAATATAGATCAATGGAACAGGATAGAAAGCCCAGAGATAAACCCACACACATATGGTCACCTTATCTTTGATAAAGGAGGCAAGCATATACAGTGGAGAAAAGACAGCCTCTTCAATAAGTGGTGCTGGGAAAATTGGACAGGTACATGTAAAAGGATGAAATTAGAACACTCCCTGACACCATGCACAAAAATAAACTCCAAATGGATTAAAGACCTAAGTGTAAGGCCACACACTATCAAACTCTTAGAGGAAAACATAGGCAGAACACTCTATGACATACATCACAGCAAGATTCTTTTTGACCCAGCTCCCAGAGAAATGGAAATAAGAACACAAATAAACAAATGGGACCTAATGAAACTCAAAAGCTTTTGCTCAGCGAAGGAAACCATAAACAAGACCAAAAGACAACAATCAGAATGGGAGAAAATATTTGCAAATGAAGCAACTGACAAAGGCTTAATCTCCAAGATTTACAAGCAGCTCATGCAGCTCAATAACAAAAAAACGAACAACCCAATCCAAAAATGGGCAGAAGACCTAAATAGACATTTCTCCAAAGAAGACATACAGATTGCCAACAGACACATGAAAGAATGCTCAACATCATTAATCATTAGAGAAATGCAAATCAAAACTACAATGAGGTATCATCTCACACTGGTCAGAATGGCCATCATTAAAAAATCTAGAAACAATAAATGCTGGAAAGGGTGTGGAGGAAAGGGAACAGTCTTGCACTGTTGGTGGGAATGTAAATTAATACAGCCACTATGGAGAACAGTATGGAGGTTCCTTAAAAAACTACAAATAGAACTACCATACGACCCAGCAATCCCACTACTGGGCATATACCCTGAGAAAACCATAGGTCAAAAAGAGTCATGTACCAAAATGTTCATTGCAGCTCTATTTACAATAGCCAGGACATGGAAGCAACCTAAATGTCCATCGACAGATGAATGGATAAAGAAGATGTGGCACATATATACAATGGAATATTACTCACCATGAAAAGAAACGAAACTGAGTTATTTGTAGTGAGGTGGCTGGACCTAGAGACTGTCATACAGAGTGAAGTAAGTCAGAAGGAGAAAAACAAATACCATATGCTAACACATATATATACAATTTATTTTTTTAAAATGCTTCTGAAGAACCTAGGGGCAGGAGCGGAATAAAGACGCAGACATAAAGAATGGACCTGAAGACATGGCGATGGGGAAGGGTAAGCTGGGACGAAGTGAGAGAGTAGCATTGACATATATACACTACCAAATATAAAATAGATAGCTAGTGGGAAGCAGCTGCAAAGCACAGGGAGATCAGCTCAGTGCTTTGTGACCACCTAGAGGGGTGGGGTAGGGAGGGTGGGAGGGAGATGCAAGAGGGAGGGAATATGGGGATATATGTATATGTATAGCTGATTCACTTTGTTATACAGCAGAAACTAACACAACATTGTAAAGCAATTATACTCTAATAAAGGTGTTAAAAAAAAAGTTATAATTTGTAAAACCTTATATTATCTACACAATTGTCCCTTTTCAGCATCTAAACTCTAACTGATACATATACAAAATGAAAATGGAAATCAGCCCAACTGTCTACCCCGCTTTGAGAACAAAAATGAAGTACTGATATAACATGGATGTTGAACATGGAGTGTATGGTATAAGATTGATGAACCTCAAAAACATTGTTCTAAAGAAAGAAGCCAGACTCAAAAGATTATATTTCATATGACTTAATTTATACATAATGTCCAGGATAAGCAAATCTATAGGAAGTAGATTCATGGTTGCCTTGGGCCGGGGGTGGAAATAGAGGGTCATTGAAAATGGACAGAAGGTTTCTTCTGGCGATGATGGAAATGTTCTAAAATTAGATTGTGATGATGGTTTCCCAACTCTGTAAATTTACTAAATTTCATTGAGTTGTACACTTAAAAGGAGGGAATTTTGTGGTAGGTAAATTATACCTCAATAAAGCTATTACCAAAATTGTTTTTAACTATAGTCCTATCAAATATCAATTTAAATTCTGAAAGAGTCCCTTTACCCTTTGCTAATGTAAAATAAAAATAGTTCTCCAACAAGAAGAATTCTCTCCTGTCACTTCTCATGAGTATGGAGGGTCCAATAGAGCAGTATTTTTCTCATTTTCCTTGAAATTTTCCCTATTCATATGAAGACAAAAATCTCAGCCGAAACCATGAGACTCTGAAACCATCAGCTCTTAGTCTCTTCTATATTACTCATAAAAGCTTACAAAAGGGTTACATTTAGGGATGTGTCAAATTCTGGACTATAGCTTAGTACTATACATGTCTGAGCACACCCATGATAAATTTATTTACACATAACTTAATTGCTCTCTCTTAAAGTACATTATATTTTGGAATACAGATACCCTAGAAAATAAGGCTTTTGAGGCTGTGACTCATAAACTTACTTCCTTAAGTTTTCAAAATTAGTGCTAATGCTTTCTCGAACCGGAAAAGGGCTTTTTTTGTCTCACTTTTATATTATGGGCCACATCAGGTTGAGTTAGTCATGCTTGTTAATGAGAGATCTGATTTAATGGAGCAGTCACAAAACCAATTTGAGCAGAAATAAGTATGATAATAAGAGAAATGACTTTTCTTACCTCTGTGGTTTTAAAGGAGATGTAAAGACATGACTCCTAACAGCGAAACTAGTTAGGTTACATTTTACTTTTTACAACAAACAATCCCCCAAAGAAGTAAATATCTTCATGTCTTAAGGGAAGAATAAATTTCTTTGAATTAATACAATTGCTCTGTAGCTATAATATAAGCACACACTACTAAATAATAGATGTAACAGTGGTGGTTAAACTCATCATTTAGTTCACAGGCAGAAGAAGAGCAGGAAATGACACAAAAATAGGAATAAGCCAGAACTAGAGGTGAGGTAAACAACCACCAAGAGATAATGACCTCTGGGCCAGAGAAGAGGTTTTGAATATCACCAGGAGCTTGCTTCAGGTGAAACAGCTGAATGCTACTCAGCTTTTACCATCATACTCTTTATTTTGAAATATTTACCTCTTTTTTTAATACAAACAGCTTTCTAACCTCCAGCTCCAATTGGAGCAATTGCTTTCCAAGCCTACCAGACAACTGACTCCCTAAGATTTCTTTCCATTGACCTCCTGGAATAGGTACACTGTTTCGTAGACATCATAATGTTCTCTTCCTTGTACTCTTGTTTTTCTTCAGATAAAACTCATTCTCGCATAATTTTTTGAATAACAAGTACATAAAAGTTAAACTTTCTAAGCCCATCTATTCCTAGAAATATCTCTAGAATGCCTCATACTTGATATTAAAGCTTCCAATCATTTCCTCTCAGAACCATATATGACTGCCTTGTTGTCATCCATTATCCAGAAGCTGGAGGAGCAGTCTGAAGCCATTCTGATCGCCATTCCTTTGTAAGTAAATTGTTCTCTCTTAGAGCCTTCTTATTTTCTTTGATGTCTTACAATTTTACCAAGATACAGCTCATCAGATCTCAGTAAACCCTACTTCTTCAATCTGAAAGTTTGTGTCGTCTTTCAGAAGCCCCAAGACCTTTTATTTTCATTTAATTTCTCCTGTTCTCTTTCTCTGAAAATCCTATTAGATGGATATAATGGACCATTCATGTGATCCTCCATGTCTTGTAATTTTTTTTTTGTCTCCTATTTTACTTCTTTTTGGCTTTTAGCTCATATTTTAGAATGTTCATTAGATTTTTTTTCCTCCAGCCTTTCTGTTGAACAATTGTTTTTACTTCAACAATCATGTTTTTAAATTTTTATTCCCTCTTTGTTTTCTAATTACTCCTTTTTCATAGCAACATCCTCAGTATTTAGAATATCATATCAATTCAGATCCCTCTGAAAAGTGAATTACAACTTTTTAAATTATCCTGTTTCCTGAACTATTATCCTGTTAGTTACATTTTTTGATCTCTCTTCATTGTGTCATTGGCTTGCTGAACATGTTGGAAAGCTTTTTGATCACATATTAATATTTATGAATGATGACTAGATTAATTACTACCAGTTACTGAAAGGAAATTCCTCTGCCATTATATAGGTCAATTTCCTGCCACAAGTCTTTCCCTGCATGGAAGAGCTGACTGCAAGTTCTGTAATTGTAGTCAGGGTTATGTCCACTGGTGAGCTCACTATAGAATGAATAAATGGGAATCCAGCACACTAACTGGATACACTCTATAAGGAGAACTCTATTCTGCAGCACAAATACTCAAACTAGGAAATGTAGGCCTCCCTGGACAGATAGTTTAATTGTTGTAGTAGAAAGCAGACCCATGCTATGGTTGTCAGTTTGGGTGGGGGCAGGGGGATTATATGCTTCAGCAGGAAGTACTCTGTGGGAGAAAGAGGGAGCAGGGTGGTAAAAAAGGGATCTGGCCCACCTTTCCACATATAGCCCTTTTAATTAACTGCCTTGCAAAGTGCCCCACAGCAGTCTTGCTCTTGTATTTACTGACTTGAAACCTGTCCAGGACTCCTGAGAAGAAAAATCTACCATCTCAGCTTTAGCTTTTTCCTGGGCATAGAAAGGTAGTTCTGGACAGCTCCTTTCCCCTTTGTGTTTTATCCATCCCTTCTAGTTCCAATCCACCGGAAATTCAAGTCTGTATCCACTGGTCCCAGCCCCACTCCATTCTCATACTACACCTCATTCTCTGCATTTATTTTTCAATATATCCCTTTTCTTTCTTTTTTTTCCTTCCTTCCTTCCTTCCTTCCCTCCTTCCTTCCTTCCTTCCTTTCTTTTTTTTGAGGAAGTAAATCATACCTCAGAAAAGATTTTCAAGAGGGAATAAATTTAAGAAGTGCTTACATCAGGAACTTAATCATTTATACTTTTGTTATTCACTATGTTCCAAAGATGTTTGTTATTTATTACAAGATAAAATAAAATTTTAAAGAGAAGAAAGTAAGAAAATTGATATAGGGTGGGGACCACTGATAAGCAGATAGAAGAAAAATAGAAAAGTCAAAATGAAGTCAGAAATCTATTTATAACAAAATGCACTCTATAAGGTGGAAACTAAATTTAACAAAAAAATTTCTGGTAACCAATACAAAGAAAACAAAAACTGTTACATATATTACTATTTTCACAAGATAACAATAGACCAGCTAAGAAAAGAAATATATATAATAAATTTTTATTACAAGCAATATAGTGAATATCTTCAGCAATAAATATAACAATTTTCATAGAGAAAAGACTCAGAGGGTTAGAATAACCATGAAAAGAAGCAGTTAACCATGTGCTAGGGAGAGTAATAAAGGTTGCCTTATTGGAAGTGAAATGGTAGTTCTAAAGAAACTCTAATACTGTCTTCTACTTATCACCATCTTGTGTTTTCACTATAAAGAATTATATAATATTGGAATCTGTGTATTTTAGAGGCCCTCTAATCCTATTCTCTATTTGTTGCATATTTGAACAAGTGATTAATCAGCTTTTAATCAACCCTTCTAGTATTGAGAAATGTATTATTTTCCAAGGCAATTCATTCCACATTTTGACAATTCTATTTATTAAACACTTATCCCTAATATTGAATCAATATATGCTCCTACCCACTGGTCCTATACCTGGTTTCTGGAGTTGCATAAGTAAGCCTCACTGTTTGCCATGTGATAGATAGCATGCTGAATGTTTGTAGACAGCTAGCATGGTACCCTGCCTCTCTGAGCTATATAGTCTCAGATCTCCTGTTTATAAAGAAACTAAGAAAATTTATTATGTGCAGATGCTCATCTTCTCTAAGTCGGCTAATACAATGAAAGAAAATTGTTTTCGAAAGAAGAAAAGATGATATTGGCAAATAAGAGAGAGAGCCAATGCACATTTTATAAAATAGCTTTTAAATATCAGATTCCTGAAAAATTAAATTCTTGGGTCTTCATTTATAAGAGGATATTTTTAGTAAATAAAACATAAAATGCCCAAATATCCTTATTTATATAAGCAACAGTCAATTTGAATTATTTTTAAAGTGAATTATTAAAAGATCTATTTTTTTCTATATTTTCTGAAAAGGTTAGTAGGAGTAATTTAGTACTAAATGTTTTTAAAAGAAAAGGGCAAAGCATTTATTTAAAGGCTTTTCTAAATTAGGATCAACTTTTGAGTGGATGAGGAATAACTAAACTAGTGTTGAACTCTATTTTTTAACATGTATCTGTTCCTAAATAGGAAGAGTATTCTTTGAATTCAAAATGAGTTTTTCTCATTTGAAGAGAAAAACATTAATTCAACCACTCTTACATTTTACTTACCAAAAAACATGATTTTTAGCTATATATACCACCACCACAACAAATCCAAGAAATTAAATTTACTTCCATTGTTTCAATCATATTTCCTAATAACATACTGTGTACAAGAAAAAATAAAGAGAATGGACCATCAAAATATTTCAAAATGTACATAGGGAGCCTCATTCACCCTCCAGTCTCTGGCTTTTGTGCTGTGCAAAGCAGGACAATGGGACTCTCAAATAGCTCTGGGTGTCCACCCTTCAGGCTTTGAGCACATAACCTAGGGATCCCAGGATAAAAGGACATCATTTGGTGCTCACACCCTCCCTCCCTTTACCTTGTCTCTTGGTGAGTCAGTGAGGCTTATATCCTTATTTAGTTCACTCTGGAATATGAAATAAGAGTATTATAAGAGAATCCAAAAGAGAAATTAATTTGAATGCTACCATGGAGAAAACTAGAAACTATTTAAAGTGTCAAGGTGCAGAGCCAAATCTAAGTGTCTATGATCCTTGACATTTAGAAAAGCAATCAGAGATCCATGACTCTCTTTTCAAATATAAAACTCTTTTCCTTAATAGTAATACTCAACTAGACACTGATAAACAGAAGCACTTAGTGAAAATAAATTAAATTATCCCTTTCTTTAATAGTGAATAGATAATAGCGTCTGTCCAATTTGGAGTCACCCAGTTTCACAATTTCTTAAGACTAAAGGTACTTTATTCTTGTACTTTCCACAAAAAGCATGCCTTGTTATTTCTAATGAAGAGATGTGAAGAGACTAAACCAGCTAAGAGTATTCATTCTAAAATGAAACTTGGTGTGTCACTAACACATTTTGAAAAAAAAGAAAAATAGAGTGAGTTTTGCTTCTTACCCATTTTATTTAAGTAGTAACTTTCCTTTTGACAATTCCCTATAATATTTATCCTATTGAAATCTAACTTGTCCCCTCACTAATGACTTAGAAGATACAAAAAATACTTAAATTGGTCATATAATGCTTTAAACAGCAAAAATTTTGAAGTCAGGAAAGAAGAAAGATTTCAACATATTACTCTTAAGTGTACTGTCAATTTTTATTCTCCATTTCTCATCTCCTGCTCTAGCTGTTCACTTACAGTTTCCAAATCAATGAAATTATAATGGAATTGATTTCCATTTGCAATTCTGTGGTTGGTCTGTAAAAAAATCCTCCTATTATTTAAAAAAAAATTAAGTATTCTTAAGGGTATAACTAAAGAAAACAGACTATTTCACTAACAGTATTTATACATAAAATACTCAATAGCTCATAAAGCCTGGGGAAAGAATAATTTTTAATCTCATAGCATTGAACTTTTCAGGGGACCCCATTCATCTTCCTGCTTTCTTCCTTGTTTTCGTTATCAGTACCATCTAATTATTTAAATACTCTTTTTCTCCACAAGCCCTGAAGGCATTAGTTGTCACCCTGACCTCTTTACTGTGCCTACTGAACATTGTAGAGAAAAGGTACAGGAAAAGAGAAAATAAATTTACACTATCTCTTTGGATCGCAACAAAAGAACTCTGAAGAAGGGAAGGAGAGAGGGGCAGCATTATGATCATGCCCATTTCACATGGAGAGGAAAATCCAGAGATCAAGAGACTTGCCCAGAGCTAGAAAGTTGCAGTCAGAGCCAGGGCTAGAGTCCCTATGCTCTGAGTTGTAGTTTAGCAGTCTTCCCACTTCACCCTGAGTCTTCTCTATACATTTCCAAGACGGCTAACTCCCATTACTAAGTTTCACATCCCTCTTCTCATCACAAAGGAAAGGGAAAATCTGATTTTAATCAAAGTATGCATAATCTGAAATATTTCACATAATTTGAGGGTGCATTCCTTCCTTAGGTTTCAAAAATCAGCTATGTTAGGATGCAAGAGAAATAAATCTACTTTCATTGTTTTTATTTAAATTTTTGCCAAATTCTTTTTTTTCTGTTCAGATATTATTTAAAATACTGGAGTCCATGATATTTTAGTAGTTATGTTTCTGTCCTTCACCCAAAACTGGTCGTTTCTAACACACCACCACTGAAGTATTGTTTATCTTATGATTTATCTCATGGCTGCGAACATGAACCATGAACTAAACCTGGATATAAAGTTGTCTTCCATGTTCCTCCTAAAGCAACAACCACATTTGTAAAGCATGCTTCACCTAAGCCACATCATTCAACAATACCAAAGAGAAACATGGTTTATGTGTACATACGTATCTTCATTTTGGTGTATATCAAGTGTTTGAGGTACACTTGACATTCCCTGTGTTTAAAAAAAAAAAAAAACTATTGATCAACATGAACGACCTTAAACTATGAAATACTTGAAAATGTTAATCTGCAGCATCCATGTGCTGCCAGAGCTGGCACTACCAACAAGCAGAGTCTCAAACCCATGACATCAAATCTTTCTCCTTTTTATTGTAATTCACAGCTTGATCAACCAGAGAAATGTCGCTTGCACATTATTATTCAGCACAATCTCATCAACTTTATCCTTTAGCAATGACCTTATGATAAGAAATTAAGCCCTTTGAAATAGCATTTGTAATTAATCCATTTCCATAAGATTAACATGTCGACTATCACAA
Source organism: Balaenoptera musculus (assembly GCF_009873245.2). Classification (NCBI taxonomy): domain Eukaryota; kingdom Metazoa; phylum Chordata; class Mammalia; order Artiodactyla; family Balaenopteridae; genus Balaenoptera; species Balaenoptera musculus. Next base: position 121,097,245 of record NC_045786.1, read on the forward strand.
GAATACATGTAACAGCCCTCTGAAGCTTCAAAGCCCCTAGTCATATTTCACTTAAAACCATACTAAGTATTATCACAGTGTAATCAGCAGAATACAAACTGCTAGGTAAGCCCTGTGTTTTATATTCATTCATTTATTCATTCATTCAACAAATATTTATTAATATGTCAATGTTCTAAGCATCACATTGCTGGAACCTAGAGAAACAGAGAAATAAGGCTAAGCCCTGATTCTGAAAGCATTCACAATTTAGAGAGTAATACAGGCTTGTTTAAAAAAAAAAATGTTACTCCAATGAGCTATAAGAGATATGAATAGAGTCAGAGGTCTTGGAAGCATAGAGTCAGGAATATCTCTACACAAATAACAGGAAATACTCCAAGTAGAAGAAACAAAGTGCTACACACAGAGGCATGAAAATTATGGTATATTCTGAGAATAGCAAGCAATTCAGGTGAAACATATGACACACAATCCAAAACTTTATCCCTCTTTCTTCTAAAGTAATGGCAAAGGTAAGACTGTACAAGAGAGTGGAAGAGAGTGGCAGAAAACAAAGTTAGAAATATAGATCTGACACAGATTTTGTATGGCCTTGTACACTCTGCTAAGAAGTTTGGAGAGGATTTAGGCTTTATCCAGGTGATGGGAAGCCACTTGAAGTTTCTAGCAGAGAAGCCACATGATAAGAGACATGCTTTAGAAAAATATGTAGTGTTACTGATGTAGAGAATGGATTGTATGAGAAGAAAACAGAGATAGAGAGACTGATTAGAAGACCACTGAATTAACTCCAGCAAAGACTTGAATAAAAATAGCAGCTGTTGCTAAGGTAGTGGGGAAGGAGAGGTAGGGACAAATTCAAAATATTCCAATTAAAAATAATTCTAAAAGGAAAAAAATAATTATATATATATATATATATATATATATATATATATATATATATATATATATATATATATATATATAGCATAGACTTCAAAGTTAAGTAACAGTGAGTTAGTGAGTAACTGGGATAGATGGTGAAGGGGAGAATGATACCAAGTTTTCTGATTTAATTTATTTATTTATTTATTTTTTTTTGCAGGCTGAAAGCTTTATTCATTTATTTATTTATTTATTTAATTTTTAAGCCTATTTATTTATTTTAACATCTTTATTGAAGTATAATTGCTTTACAATGGTGTGTTAGTTTCTGCTTTATAACAAAGTGAATCAGTTATACATATACATATGTCCCCATATCTCTTCCCTCTTGCATCTCCCTCCCACCCTCCGTATCCCACCCCTCTAGATGGTCACAAAGCATCTAGCTGATCTCCCTGTGCTATGCGGCTGCTTCCCACTAGCTATCTATTTTAGGTTTGGTAGTGTATATATGTCCATGCCACTCTCTCACTTTGTCCCAGCTTACCCTTCCCCCTCCCCCTATCCTCAAGTCCATTCTCTAGTAGGTCTGTGTCTTTACTCCCGTCTTGCCCCTGATTTAAGAGGCTAAGTGAATTAATTACCTCTGAGGTGAGGATGCCATAATCAAGATTGGAAAAGAAGTACATTTTGAGTGGAGAAGGAATGTAGTGGCATTAGTTGAGGAAATGTCAGGGTATTCATGAGGGAATAGGCTCAAGAGAAAGTGGATGGTTGGTATAGGTTAGGAATGAAAACTGTAGAGCCCTTGGAAAGTAGGTGGCACTTAAAATCATGTTGCTAAAGCAAATTGCCTAGCAAGAACATGTAAAGTATAAATAAAATATTAAATAGTCTTCTTTAGCTCCTCTTAAACTAAAATCTCTGCAATACAAAAGGTTCAAACAGGAAAATGTTTAATATTTAATGTCCTCACCCTTCTAAAGCAATAGCAAAATTGCATAGAAATATATACAATGCTGCCAGCACCAGCCACTTTACTATTTAATTCATTTATTGCTTCAACAGTGAGTGGGGAATAGGTGATCAAAAAATGAAGAATATTAATAATGATCTAAATAAGTAACCAGAAGTCCCCAGGATAGATGTAAAAAAATGGTAATCAAGGAAAATATAGAAAGATATATTCTTAATAATATCCTGATTGTTTTAAGAAGTTATATTGTTATATAATAATGATCATAATGGCTTACATTTGTCTAATGTTGTTAGAGTAACATTAAGCATTTTGCTAAACTCTTCACATGCATAGTTTACTTAACCCTCATAACAAAAATATGAGTTAGATATTATTATAATTCCCATATTATACATATGACAACTGAAGTTTATAGAGATTAAGTATCTTACCCAAAGTCACAAAGAATATAAGTGAAATAATTGAGATTTGAATACAGGACTCTAACTCCAAGGTACTTTCTTTTAACCACTGCCCTATGCTTCCCGGTGCTGTCCATATTAAATACTTCCAGATAGTTAGGTTCCATTTTCCTCACTGAGCAAAAGAAGCTAAGTCTACTATCACTACTTCTATTCAACATCATACTGGAACTTCAAGTCAGAGCAATTAGGTAAGTAAAAGAAACAAAAGGCATCTATTTTGGAAAGAAAGACGTAAAGCTCTCTTCATTCAAAGACAACATGGTCTTGCATAGAGAAAATCCTAATGAATCCACTAAAACAAAAAAATACTATTAGAACTAATAAATGAGTTCAGCAAGGTCACAGGATACAAGGGAAACGTACAAAAATCAATTGTATGTATTTCTATGCATTGTCAATGAATAATCTGAAAATGAAATTAAGAGAACAAGTCTATTCTAAATAGCATCAAAAAGAACAAAATGCTTAATAGTAAATGCAGCCAAAGAAGTACAAGACTTGTACACTGAAAACCATAAAATATCATTGAAAGAAATAAAAGAAAGTCTAGACAAATTGAAAGACAGCCCATGTTCAGGGCTCAAGAGAAGCATATTGTTAAAATTGCAGTACTCCTCAAATTGATCTACAAATTCAATACAATCCCTATTGAAACCCATGCTGGCTTATATGCACAATTGACAAGCTGATCCAAAAATTTATATGGAAATACATAAGACCCAATGTAAACAATCTTGAAAAAGAAGAACAAAGTTTGAGCACTCATGCTTTCTTATTTCAAAAGTTACTACAAAGCTAGAGTAGCCAAGAAAGTATAGTACTGGCATAAGAAGGACAGACATATAGGTCAATGAAGTAGAATTGAGAGGTCAGAAATAAACCCATACTTTTATGGTCAATTGATTTTTAACAAAGGTGCCAAGAAAATTCCATGGGAAAAGGATGGTCTTTACAATACATGTTGTTGGAACAATTGGATGAATGCACATGCAAATGAATGAATAAATAAATAAACAAAAAAAAAAACGCTTAACTCAAAATGGATTACAGACCTAAATGTCAGAACTAAAACTATAAAACTGTTAGAAGAAAACATTGGAACAGAACTTTGTGACCTTGATTTTCTTAAATATGACAAGTGACAAAAGAAAAATAGACAAATTGATCTTCATCAAATTAAAAACTTTTTTACATCAAAAGATACCATCTAAAAAGTGAAAAGACAACCCACAGAATGGGATAAAATATTTGCAAGTCACATATCAATAAAAGTCTTATTACAGATATATGAAGAACCCTTACAACTCAGTAAGAAAAAGACAAATAATCCTAAAATGGGCAAAGGATTTGAATAACATTTCTCCAAAAAAGGATACACAACTGGTCAATAAGCACATGAAAATTATACAATGTCATTAGTTATTGGGGAAATGCAAATCAAACCCACAATGAGTTACAATTTCACACACACTAGGATGGCCATAATGGAAATGACAGGCTATAACAAGTGTCAGTGAGGGTGTGGAGAAACTGAAACACTCATATACTGCTGGTGGGAATGTTAAATAGTGCAGCCACTTTGGAAAACAGTTTGATGATTCCTTGAAATGTTAAATATAGAATTACCATATGACCCAACAATTCAATTCCGTGGTGTTAACCCAGAAGAGATGAAAACACATGTCCACACAAAGACTTGTACACAGATGTTCGCAGCAGTATTATTCACAATAGCAAAAAAGTGGAAACAACCCAAATATCCAGCAACTGATTAATGGATAAACAAAATATAGTACATTCATATACTAGAATATCATTCAGTCATAAAAAATGAAAGACTGATGGGAGTTCCCTGGTTGTCTAGTGGTTAGGATTCGGCACTGTCACTGCTGTGGCCCAGGTTCAATCCCTGGTTGGGGAACTCCTACAAGCTGCGTGGCATGGCTAAAAAAAAGAAAGAAAAAAAAGTACAGTTCAGGAAAAATGAAAGACTGATTCACACGACAACATGAATATTAAAGGGATAATTCTCAGTGAAAGAAGCAAAACACAAAAGACCACATATTGTATGATTCCATTTATATTAAATGTCCTGAACAGGCAAACCTATAGAGACAGAAGGTAGATTAGTGGCTGCCAGGGTCTGGAAGAACGAAGAGTAGAGAGTGACAGTTAATGGGTACAGACAGAGTTTCTTTCTTTTCTTTAATTGTGGTAAAATACACATTAAAAATGTATCACCTTCAGAACTTCCCTGGTGGTGCAGTGGGTAAGACTCTGCGCTCCCAATGCAGGGGGTCCAGGTTCGATCCCTGACTGGGCAACTAGATCCCGCATGCATGCCGCAACTAAGAGTTCTCATGCCGCAACTAAAAGATCCCACATGCCGCGATGAAGATCCTGCATGCTGCAACTAAGACCAGGCTCAACCATAATTAATTAATTAATTAATTAAAAAAAATTTTAATGTATTCCCTTCACCATTTTTAAATGTACAGTTCAATGGCATTAAATGCATTCATACTGTCGTGCAACCATCACCACCAACCATCTCCAGAGCTCTTTTCATCTTGCAAAACTAAAACTCTGCACCCATTAAACACTAACTCAATTTTCCCCCTCCCCTCAGCCCCTGGCAATCACCCTTCTACTTTTCATCTTTATGAATTTAACTCTTTAGGTACCTCATATAAGTGGAATCTGTATTTGTCTTTTTGTAACATTTCATTTAGCATAACATCCTCAAAGTTCATCCATGTTGCAGCATGTGTCAGAATTTCTTTCGCTTTTAAAGCTGAATACTATTTCATAGTATGTATGTACCACATTTTGTTTATCCATTCATCCACTGATGGACACTCAGCTTGCTTCCACCGTTTGACAGTTGTGAATAATGCTGTTATGAACATGAATGCACAAATATCTCTTCAAGACTCTGATTTCAATTCTTTTGCGTTTGCACCCATAAGTGAAATTGTTGGATCATATTAGGTGGGGTTTTTTAATGGTGATGAAAATGTTCTTGAATTATAGTGGTAATGGCTACACAACTCTTTGAATATATAAAAACCACTGAACTGTACACTATTTTAAAAAGGAGATTATATTTATCTTTTGAAAGAAAGAAATACAGATGCTCATGCATTTGCTGTTTAATTATAATTCAAGTGAGGCAGTTTATCCACTAAATTCAACAAACAAAAAATGCTTTAGTCTTATAAATAGTAGACTAAAGAGGGAAGGGGGGAAATGGAGAAGGAAGAACCGAGAGAGAAAGAACATGAAAAAATTTTCAATAAAAGAAAGAAAAATAAAAATGGACAGAAGCCCACACACAAATTTGGGTTAAAGTGTAAGCATCCAAAATCCTCTCAGACCTGATTCTTATTTCCCCACTACACCACCCTGCCATAACTCCCTCAGACCTCTTTCTCATCTCAGATTTCCCTCTCACATAAGCATGTGAATCTGAAGTAAAGTGCTCATGTTATGATCTCCAACTCACTTCACTTGTGGGGATCAAAGTAAATTACCATCTATTAAGCAAAATACTTAGCTGGAAAGAAACTTGATTTAGGAGTCAGAAAACTTGTATTCAATTCAATTCATCTATTTTCCAATCTCGTATGCTGTCAAGTTGAAGTACTGAGAACAGTGCCTGTGGTCGAAAACTCTGAATTTCTCATTATATTAGTAGTAATTGATTTAAAGATCTAATAAAAGGCATCGAGAATTCAAAATAACACCTATGGTTCATGTCAAGATGTGCCAACTACAAAATGCTATGAAATCAATACAACCTTGGAAGGGAAACTGCAGTTGGCTAAGAAAACTTTAAGAGATTTTCATGACAGGTGTACATAGGTGACAAAAATGAAAGAGGTCACAAATTTAGTGACCTGTTGCAAACAAAATAAAAGATATAAACCACTTATCCTTAATACACAGTGACTTTTAACTCATTTCCTGTGAAATATAATCGACACTACATCTGTGCTATTTTTACTGAACTAACATGGGACTTTTCCAGTTTCATTGTTTACATTCTAAGCATAATCTTAAAGACTGGAAGGTAATGTGAAATATGTGTCAACTAAAAAAATATTTTTTAACATTTTGCTAAATATTCTAATAATTAAGATCTTAATGCCATTGTTATTGATTCTACAGAATCTATGTTGTTCTTCATACACACCAAAACATGGGGAGTGGGGGAGTCAAAAAATAGGAGAAGATGAAAATAAATAACTGGCCGGAGACTCCAGCTCTTACTTTCTCTCATAAATTTTCATTCTTATTATCCTTATCACTCACTATTCATGTTCCCAGAGCACCAGTTCTACAAGAGTCTGGCTGGGCTTTAGGATTCAAACAAAAGAATTAGAACCTCTGACAACATTGGGTTCCCATTCCAGCATGGCAAGAACTGGCTGAAGCTGGGCTGCAGTCACCCTCTAAGTGGATCATGAGCTCTCTAGCGTGATACATTTCCACCTGACCCATTTCCTTCATTTATGTTCCCTGCTTGATCACTGTAGTGCTTCTCTACAGGACTGAGCCTTAAGAAACCCCCAACAGGTAAAGGCCTGAAAGAAAAAGACAAATTTGCCAAGGAAGTTGAGAAGAAGGAGTCACAGAGATAGGAAGACAACTTGGAAGTGATGTGAAGAGAGTGTTTGCAGAAGAGGAGAGTGATCAACTGTTTCAAATGTGGCCAAGAGAGCACATGAGACAAGAACTGAGATAAACCCATTGGATTTAGGCCTTAGAAGTTGGCAATTTTACCTTTTTTGTGGGTTTTTTTGTTTTGATTTTGGTGGGGTTTTTTTGGTTTTCTTTTTTGTTGTTGTTGTTTTGGGGTGGTTTTTTGTTGTTGTTCTTATTTGTTTGTTTGTTTAAGTTGGACCCTGAAGCTACATAGAGGTGGGTTTAGGAGTTTCAGAAATTACTGAATTGATAACACTCTCTAACCCCCACACCCCAATTCATGTCCACCTGGAACTTGTGAATGTGACCTTGTTTGGAAGTCAAACATTTGCAGATGCAATCGAGTTAAGATGAGGTCATACAAGATTAGGTAAACCCTAATCCAATGACTCTTGTCCTTACAGAAGAAAATTCGGCCACAAAGAGACATCAGAGAGGAGAACACCATGTGAACACAGAGACAGAAATTGCATCTACAAGCCAAGAAATGCCAAGGATTGCTGGCAACACCAAGGGCTAAGTAGAGACAAGGAAGGATTCTTCCTTACAGCCTTCAGAAGGAGCACAGCTATGCTGACGTCTTGATTTTGGACACCTAGCCTCCAGAACTGTGAGAGAATAATATCTTGTTTTAAACTACCAAGTTTACGGTGTTTTGTTACAACAGTGCTAGGAAGCTAATATAGGGAGTGAGGAAATTGAAACCATGAGTATAGAGTTATTAAAAGAAGTTTGGCTACATGTGGAAGAAAAAGATAGGGTGCTACCAAGAAAGAGAGAATCAAAAATTGATCATAGTATTTGGACATTATGTGATTTTTTCCAGAACTTCTTGGCTGCTGCAGTGCAGGTATAGAGAAATGAGTAGTAGGGTCCACTTAAGATTGGAATTTCATCAGATGGTTATGATGGAAAGACAAAGGGATGAAGGAATTTATAGATTCATAGCAGTGTTACTGAAATGAAGAACTGTGGACTCCAAACTGGCTGAGGAGGGAAATAAAGAAAAAATGGAACTGATGGACTGGGAGAAAGTAAAGGGGTCAAAGAACCAGAAATTCCCATTAAGCCCATGTTATGGACTGAATTCTATCCTCCTAAAATTCATATGTTGGGGCTCTAACCCCCAATGTGTCTGTATTTGGAAATAGGGCCTTTAAGGAGATAATTAAGGTTAAATGAGCTCATAAGGGTGGGGACCTAATCCAATAGGACTGGTGTCCTTGTAAGAAGTAGAATAGACACCAGAATTCCTAACCCTACTCCTATCTAGCTGCTGTGAAATATTGTGATTTTTACATGTTTGCTCAATTTTTATTTTTAATGCCATGTTAAACTGACAAACTATGTGGTTCAGTTTTGGCCTATGGACTGTCATCTACAGTATCTGCCCCAGATTCTCTCCATGTCCACAAGTTCAGTTGCTAACTCAACACAAATGTTTGACAAATTTTCTTCTCCTCTAACTCATATAGCCAATACCATAATCAATATTTCTATTTGGAGACCTCAGTACACCTCAAACTCAACATATCCTATAGTTTTCATCATTTCACTCTTCAGACCTACTCCTTCCTCTTCCAGTGTTCCTAACCTCAGCGAGTAGCACCCTCGTTCATCTGCTTGTGAAAGCCAGAAATCTAGAAGTCTCTCTCAACAACTGCCTGTCCCTCAACCTTCATATCCAAACCCTGTGATCTTATCTCTTACACCTCTTGGTCTTACCTTATTGGTCTTATCTCCTAAGCATCTCGCAAATCTGCCCTCTCCTAGCTACTATTTTATTCCCAGAAACCATCATCTCTTCACCATCATAATGGAATACCTTATATGCTGATCTTTCAAATTCACTCAGTTTGAATTCAATTCAATCATTTCTCAACTGCATGCAGTGTGATCTTTCCAAAACACAAAACTGATCATGCGCGCATTCTTCCCTTCTCCCTCCAGCCATCTCAATAGCTTTCCACATTCCCAAAATCCATAATATAGCCTACAAGTCCCCATGCATTCGAGTCCCTACACATCTCTCTACCCACACCTCTTCACAGTCCCCACACCTCTCTCTATATATATTCCAGTCACATTCAGCACTGACCTTCTTTCAGCTTTTTGAATGTACCGTATTAGCTTCCGTGGGATCTTTGCACATGGTGAAAATGTCTTCCTTTCATCCACAAGCCACTCTCCTTACCCTTTTCCCTAATAAACTCTACCCATTTTTGGATCTTAGCTCAAGCACCACGTACTCAATAAGCCTTTAAGACCCAGTGTAAGTCTTTGCTTTTCCCCTCATAAAAATGTGTGTCTTCACTTAAGAGCCTTATCTCAGTTTGTAATTAAATATTCTTCAGGGTGATTATGTGATTAATGCCAGTCTCCCTTACTAAGTGAAAGTTCCATTTATTCATCACTATTAATAACTAGGCATATTTTTTATCATCCTTGATTTCTATTGCCTAGCATAGTACATGGCACATTATAGGCAGTTAATAAATATTGGTTGAATTACTGAAAGGCTACATTCTTTCTAAATAAAACTGCCTTGCCCATAGCCACTGAGAAAGAGGCAAGCAGTCACGTTTTTTGCCGTAATGCCAGTACACTACTTACCATGGCTGGTTAGACCAAAAGGAGTACAGTCCTCCCTCAGTGTCCACGGGGGATTGGTTCCAGGACCCCATCAGATGCCAAAATCCAAGATGATCAAGTCCCTTATATAAAATGGCATAATATTTGCATATAACCTATGTACATCCTCCCATATACTTTAAATTATCTCTAGATTACTTATAGTACCTAATACAATGTAAATTCTATGTAAATAGTTGTAACTACAATGTAAGTGTTACATAAATAGTGCCCACAAATGGCAAATTCAAGTTTTGCTTTTTGAAACTTTCTGGAATTTTTTCCCCCAAATATTTGCTATCCATGGTTGGTTGAATCCATAGATGTGGAACCAGCAGATATGGAGAAGGAACTGTACCTCTTTATTAGTTACTTTTTGCTGCATAGCAAACTATGCTAAAACTTAGTGGCTTAAAACAACAGCCATTTATTTAGCTCATGATTAAATAGGGCAGCAATTTGTGCTGGAATAGACTGGTCGATCTAGCTGATCTCGGCCAGGCTTGGTTAGGCTCACTCATGAATTTGCAGTAAGCTGCCAAGTGGCTGGAGGCAGGCTAGTCTAAGATGTCTTATCTCTGTTCACTTGCTCTCTCAGCTTCCATCAGCCTAGTCAAGGCATATGGCAGAGTTCCAAGGGAAATAGAGGAAGGACTTAAAGCTTCCAAAGGACCAAGTGTACAACCTCACTTCTGTTTCCTCCTACTAGCTAAGGCAGGTCACAAAGCCAGCCCAGATTCAAGGATAGAGAAATAGACTCCATCTCTTGATGAAAGAAGCTACATAATCACATTGCAAGTATGTGGTTACAGGGAACTGTGGCTCTTTTTGCAAGCCACCATACCATCTATTGGCTAGCCAATGACTTATGTGATATGGAATACAAAGATGAGCTAGGAAAAATAAGAGCCTGACTCTCAGGAATCAGAATGCAGAAACACAAGACTGAGCAATGTACAGCAAAAGCTGAAGCTGAAAAGAGTCTTTCAGCTGGGAATGAAAGAGCGACTACAACAGGCCTCATACCAGCCAAAATTATAAAGGAACTAAAGCAGAGGAAGTTGGTAGAGAAAGAATGGCTCAGACACCAGAGTGATACAGTGATGCCATTGAATGGACCTTGAGAAAAGATCAAGAAAGAAGCTGAAAACTAGAGCTGTTTTAGTTCCACTAAAACACTAACACTGTTTTAGTTCCAGCCTTTCACTCCCAGTTCTAATTCATACATAGACCTACAATAAGCCCCAGTTTTATTCAGGCTGAGTTCTTTGCAACCAAAAGTCTAACCAGATCAGTTTATGAGAAATGTATGTGCAATCTTTTTTTTTCTTTCTTTCTAAATAGAATTATGCCACCGACTCACCTACCCTTTTAAAAAAGAAAAAAAATGCTCCTTTGGATGCATGAATAAATTTTGTGATGGGGAGAAGCAAGAATTTGATAACACAAGCTTTGAAACAGTACAGTACACCAAAGAGATGCAAGTGAAAAAAAACTGTTAATTTTCATGAATGAAAATTCCATGAATTTTCTTGTATTCATATTCAACTTTCACTCTGTAAAGGGTCAATGTTCATACAGACGTGTGCAGGAGACACCCGTTTTAGGTCCATGTTGTTATTCTCCAGTGTTTTCCATATGAGAACCACTGATACAAAGAAACATAGGCTTCATTACAAGATGTAAACGTTGCAATCTGCATGAAGGAAATCATATGACGAGCTAAATGTTACCCGTTTGGATTTGTAGTCAAGTTACAGTCCAATAAATCCTAAGCACTTTTTTTTTCCAGCCAAAGCTATATTGCATTTCAACTCTCTTGTTAGAAACTGATGCTAGGAATTGACAAGATAATAGGATGGAGAAAGTTTTCAGATCTCATTTACAGCAGATGGGAGAAGGGTCAGTTTCCTGAGTAATGAAGCATTGTCTGGTTGCCCCTAAATCACTCCAAACTCTACCTGGTCCCCAGAGGCTTAGAAAACATCTGCTTTATCACTATCCTTCAGAGAATTATTCTAACACCTCGAAAAAGAAAAGTTGTAATAAATGATCTGAGAATTAGGAGACACAAATGACAAACTTCAAATTTTGGTTTAAAAAAATAATCTGCGATTCTCCTTTTAGGAGCGAGAGACTTGCAATGCACAGAAACAGCTTTTAATTTATATCTAACACTAGATCTTTTGTCTATCTTGTTCTTTCTCAAACTAATGTGTCTTGAAAGCTCCCATTGACAACTTGTTGCTACCAAAACACAGAGGAAAATTAAGGGGTAATGCTTCTGCCCCTCATTCCAATTCTACTCTCATGGCTTCATTCTTCCATCTGTAGATACTTTCCCTCCACTCTTATCTTATAGAAGACTGCCCGATCTTGTGAGTCATGTGTTTGGCTTCCCTGGGAATGCAGGGAACATGATGCTGAGGATTAATAAAGGAAAACATAGTCCCTAATATTTATCATTTAATTCCAGGATCAAACAGCTGCCTTTGACCTTCATACTTGGTTCAGTTAAGCCCCCACGGAGTCTCCTGCCATTTTGAAGGACAGAAGGCTTTTACAGAGCTCCCAGGATTTGGGAAATGACAATTTATATACTATTATGAGCACCTAGATAAGAGACTTACTTGTCAAGCTCACCAGCATCCACAAATATAAGGAGAAACAGGATCTATCTGCAAACATCATTGTATTCCAGATAGAATGTCATAATGAAAACCACATGAATTGGTCCAGAAACTTCTACTCTGTAAAAATTCATACAGCCCTAAAACCCTTTTACCCAGCTCTTTCAAAGCTTTATATCTTAGAGCAGTAAATATCAGGAGCCTGAATAAATACTGTATGAACTACCATTTTGAGCCATACTTTATGTTATTAAATTTCTGACTTATATCAGCTTGATCTGAGTCCTGATCTGTGATCCTAGGCTAATTCATAGTGATTAATTCATCATTCATGTCCCCATTGATTCTGAAAAGCTATCCCCACCTCCTTGATAGTTTACTCCACTCCAACTCGCATGAACTTCTCTATTTGCACAAACATTCTTTTGGCCTCTTTACAGATTTGTGTGCATGACCAGAGGAAAGAAAAAGGATTTCAAGAGATACCAAAGTAACATCTGCCCAGCCATGACTGGGTGGGGGAAAAGATTCCCACATTTGCATGCATACATGTGAAGTTTCTCATACTAAGGTATGCGGCATACGAGAGAGTATTCACTTTCTCTCTCTTTCTTAAAAGAAAGACTTTAGTGAAGCTGCCTCAAATTTAACCCTTTAGTTCCATTCCTAATATAAAATATAATGGAAATGGTGGCATTACTATTAGTAGTGGAACTACTAATACTGTTATAAACTTTGTAACATTACCTTATTTGCTGTTTCTCATTTTTAATATCCCCTGTTTATTACCACATATTTATCAGCAGAAAATTTCTTAAACGAAAAAGGCTTGTTGCCTGTGTTCTGGTATAGGAAGAAAGTAAGGAGTTAGGGACTGAGACACAACTCCTTACTCCCAGGATTCAAAGTGCTGGGTTGGGTGTGATATCTCTGAAGAAGAGAAAGAGAAAAGAGGGTCTCCTGGACTGCCCGGGTCAAGAGGAGCCACGCTGGGCCAGAGAAGCGGCTCTGGGACTAAAATAGGATGTTCTGTGTGATGTTCTCCAGTAGCTGTGTTCACTCTATATTCACAACACTCTTCATAATTATCCCAGAACAAGAAGCACTGCCCAGCAGGTTCTCCTGAGAAGCTATAATGAATGTATTCTTAAGATGGAGAGAAGCAGCTAGCGTGCTCTGTGCAGCAGCAAGCTGAGTGTTGTTTTTTTTTTTTTTTTACCTTGTTTTGTATATATGTTTTGCTTTGGTTTTAATTGGGGATTTAGATTTGGTTTGATTTGCTTTGGGTAGCAGTTTTAATTCTGTTCTTTCCCTTCTAATAATGTGCAAACCTCTCCATGGGTTTGTTCCCAACTTTCCTGCTGTCTTCTCTATTTTTTTCTTTTACTTACTCATCTTCCCTGCCAGCTCTCAAATCTATTATGATTATCAATATACATCCCATTTATATGGTATTTAGTACACAAAGTGCCCACACATGTCACATGCATTTAAATAACCTTATGTGATGTATATTATTGTCACCATTTTACAAATAAAGGCAATAGAGTTAAAACCAAATGCTTTCTTTTCAGATCTGGTAACATTTGACATTATTGGATATTTGAAATCATCAGCAAGGGTTTGTGCTAGGCTCTGTACCTGCATTCTTAATTCTCTTAATTCTCACATCAGCACAGTGAGGTAGACATTATTAATTCTCCTTATGATACAGAAGAGAAAACAAGTTACTTGCCCACCAGCACACAACTAGTAACTGGCATAGTCTAGGTTTTCCTGAGGTTGCATACCACTAACACCAGAGTCAGACTAAAACCCCTGTCTTTTGATTCTGAATCAGAAATCTATTACAAATCTATTACAGTTCTTTTGTTTCCCCTTCAAGCCCTGTGTCATGGCAAAACACATTTGGTTGTTAGATTAAACATTTGAAATAAAAAGCATTGAAAGGCATCATAATAAAAGGAAGTATTTTCTCTAGAGGTTATGCTTTACACTCCAGAAGGCAGAGCAAAAAGAGTTAAAAGATCCCACTGAAGCTGACTCATCCTATAATTTATCTACTGCTATAAAAATGAGAGACTTCTTCAGTTTCTTGGCCGCTTTGCTGTCTTAAAGGTGAAATGCCCTCAGGGTCCATAAATAGGTTGTGTTCTTTTGGAGTGCTCAATGTTCCAAAGTGTATTTTAACTTTAAAATATTAAGTAAACACTGCAAAGTACTTAAATGGGCTCTGGGGGTATTTCTGGTTTGCTTCTGGCCTTTCGGCAAAGCTACTGAAGTATAAACCTGGAGAACTAATCAAAAGAAAACTAAACGCACAGCTTTCTTTAAATATTTTATAGCGTAACGTGTTAGTGTTTCACCTGCCAGCTGCCTCTGCTGGATTATAAGCAGCTGTCCTAAGCTCACGGATTGTGCTGCCCGCATGGTCGTCGCATCCACAAAAGCAAGACCCAGCAGCTGGGGACCAGCCAAAGAGAGGAAGGCATCAGCACCTGCCTGCTGCAGCCTCCTTTTCTTTTTCAATTTCCCCTCAGTAGGAAAGCACATTAGGAGCTGCTTGAGATGAACAGTAATTTGCCAGGGTTTCGTCATCTCTCTGGCAGCAGTGTCCACAAGGAGCAGTTAACATTGCATGGAGAAAATGGTTCCCAGCCATCAACTTCCTCCCCAGAAGCGGCCAACATTTCACAAATGGGGACCTTGAGAGTAGCAAGGATGCCTCAGCTCAGACTCATCCCTGTTGCTGGGAATAACAAAAGTTGCCACTAAACACTTATTTTGCCAACAGTACGTGTCAGTAGCATCATCATCTATACACAAAGGCTTTTTAATAGCAATTCTAAATGAAACTCCAACACATTCCCCACCCATCTGAACTCTCGAAGTTCCAAGAGCAAAATCATTCAGGGGATTTATTTTTGAGCTATGTCCTATACTCAATAAAGGAAAAAGCAAATAAAAAACACTTTTCCACACTAGCAGATGCACACACACACACACACACACACTCACACACACAAATATTGCAATTTTTTTCTAGATATCAGCAATACTTACCATCAATTTAAGCCCCCAAAAAGGTTTCTGTGGTAGTTCAGAGAATCTGAACTCCATTTCTCCTTCTGCCTCTCCAAAGATCTAAGTTACTATTAGTTAGCATAGTAAGGGGGCAAAAACGCAGAGACCTCATGCTCACAGCATTTCTCCCCTTCTCTGAAACCCATGTTACTCTAAATGGTTTCCAGTTGCCTGGAAACACATGAGACTTGGATCCATCTGGCATGTAGTGTTGGGTCACACACAGCTCCTGGTATCTCTTTACATCCACTGATTTACATGAGAGATGAGGAACTTCCAAGGCAAACAACTCAAATATTGTCCAAGATTAGAGTTCAGACATAGATGGCATGTCTGGCCAACAAAGGTGAGGAAGAGGAGAAGGTAAATTGCCTCAGAGCCCTACAGAGTCCCTAGAAAAGAAATCATACCAAGTGAAGATGGTGGTATCTGGCATGATGACTCAGAGCCTAAAGTTTAGAGGAAAGTGTCAATTATTGCTATCTTGAAATAAGCATTTGAACCTGCCCATACCCAGAAGAAAAGTGAAATAAAAGCAAACTGGAGTTACAGCAGAGTATTGTAGCCAGCAAGGCCAGAGTAGATGGTATGGTACCCAGTGGAGTAGTGACAGCAGTGACTGACCCCTGATCACTTGTGAAACACCTAGAGACCCACTGAGAAGACTAGAGTCTGAAGAAACTCAAGGGATTGGGGTTGTCATCCTGCCTTGAGGTCAGTGCTGGGGGTTATCCAGCCAGAAAAAAATCTGGAACTGCATATTAACAGGACCATATTTATACCTTCTGGATATTGCAAGTTACTGAAGAACAATTAATCAACCCTCAAATACTTATTTCTAAAATGTTATAGCTATCCACTCTAGAAGTACAACAGCTACTTGAAGCCCCAGCATGAATTTCATATGGGAGCCTCCCTATGTTTTTTAGCTGTTCTGAGTTCTTGTTGAATCCCCAGTCATTCTTCTAGACAGGTAGTGTCTGAAGTATCAATACATCCAGTAGTATCTGAAGCCCAAGCTAGTATCTGCCTAGGCACCTATTAACACAAATATCTGCATATAGACTAATGCGGGGATTTCTAGAATATAAGATGATTGACTCTTTTGGACCCTGTATTTGCAAATCTTGTCCTTTTATCTTCTATGCTATCCTGAATTTGCAAAAAGCAATGTAAATTATAAACAACACAGGGTTTTTCTTTGAATGGAAATTATATTTGAGCTTATTTCATTTTCTGACCAAGTCCTCTGAGATATGACATCAAAGAAATAATGTACCCTGCAGCCCAAACATTTTGTTGCTATGCCTTCTAAAAGAATGATATCACAAGTAATTGGGAGAAGGTTTCAAACTTACGTGAAAAAGTAGTAATTACACCATTTTCTGGCCCACTTTACAACAAAACCCCTTTGAAAGAATTGCCTCCACTTCTTTTCTTCTCATTCTTCCCTGAATTCACTCCAATCTGTTCTGTCTCACAAACTCTATGTTGACAAATCCAATGTCATTTCCTAATCCTTATTCTACTCACTCTATGAGCAGCAATTGGCACCTTTGTTCTCTCTTTTTCTTGACTCCCAAATTTATTTCTCTGGTCTGGGCCTCTCCCCTGAAGTCCAGATTCATGTATCCAACTGCCTATCTCACTTCTCCACTTGACAGCTAAGGCATTTCAAACTGAACATGTACAAAACCAAGGTCTTTACTTCTTCTTCCTTAACCCTGTTCCTCCTCCCTCAATTTGAGATTTTTCCCCAATCTCAATAAATGTCAACTCTATTCCTTCGTGGGCCAAAAACCTTGAAGTCATCTTTGACTCCCCTCTTCTTCTCATACCTCATTATCAAATCCATCAGAAAATTCTATAAGCCTGACCTTCATGTATATCTAGAATCTGACCACTTCTCACCACCTCCATCACTGCTCCACTGGTCTAAGCTTCCATCATCACTTATATGGATAGGTTGCAATAGTCTCCTAAATGATCTTCCTGTTTCCACTCCCTTATTCCTCAACAGTCTTTCTCCACATAGAAGTCACAATGTTTCTGTTAAAACACAATCAGATCGTGTCACTTCTGCACTCAAAATCCTTGCACAGCTTGCTATCTATCACAGAGTAAAGTCCAAAGTTCTTCTTACCATGTCTACAAGGCCTGACCTAATCTGGAGTTCACCATCTCTTTAATGTCATCTCCCACTACTCTCTCCCTCCTTTCTTCCACTGCAGCCATGCTGGCCTATTTGCTGCTCCTCCAGCACCCCAAACATGTTTCCATCTCAGAGTCTTTGCACTCACTTTTCCCACTGCCTGTAGTTATCTTCTCCCACTTCCTGGCTCACTCTTTCCCTTCCTTCTGGTCTCTTCTCAAATATCCCTGATCAGACTTTCTCTGACTTTCTGACTCTTTGTTTTCTCTGACTCTCTGACTATTCTATGTGAAAAGAACACCCACACTTCCACTCTCCTTCCCCTTGCCTACCTTTGTTTCTCCTTCAGAGCACTAATGATCACCTGACAAAATTATTTACTCCCTCCACATTAGAATGTAAACTCCATTAGAGTAGGGATATTAACTGCTTTGATCACAGATATACCCCCATCACCTAGAACATTATTTCACTCATGTATCACATTTCTTCCCCTCCAAGACTTATAGTTTTACACATTTTAACATCTCTAAACTGGAGATGCATCTTATAATATGCAACATTTTTTTCTTTCTTAGTAGTCCATATAATAGTGGTCTGTATTATAATTGACATCTTACATTCAATGCAATATTGTATTTGCATTCAAAACATATTTCAAATAAACAAGTAAATTACATTTATCATATTTTCAGAAGAAGTGTGGGGCTCAGGCTCTTGAGCAAAAAGCTACTGAATTATAACTTAATATACAACTTAATCTACTGATTCTGAATGCTTATCTGATTTGTACTGAAGTAAGGTTTACAGAAAAAAATAGGTTAAAAGTATCAAGGAAAGGGAATTGTCAAATTGAAATGGCCTAGAGTAAAAAGAGACAATACAGGCAAGAGAATCACCAGAACTTATTAGAAAATCTAAGGTAATTAATCAAACAGACCTACATAACTCACTAGCCCCTGAGGGAAACACTGTATTAACATATAAAACAAAAATTATTCATAATGGTAACCTGAGACCTAGTCATCTCAAAATGAATAAAATATTTAGTATGCTCAGTTCAAGAAGCAGAAAAATAAATGGCATATTTGTGTTAGGTTTCCTTCAAAAAATGGTTAAAATAAAAATAATTAATTTGGTTTTTAAAGTGATAAAATTAATAATCTGGAATATTCATTTCAGTGGCACACTTACGGCTCTCTTAATGATATCATCATCATTGGGGTAACTCTCAGAGAACTTCTATTGGTATTCACTGTGCATTTGAACTAAATTTCATCAAGACCCAATACAATCCCACACTAGAAGAAAATCTGGGAAACTGCAGTTACAAAACCTTTTTACATTAATCTAATCTTACTTCTTATTTTGATAGATGCTCTGAGTTGAAATGTGTTAGAATACTACTGATCATTTTCTTGTGCTTACTTATTACATGCTTCTGCAAATGAATAAAACTCACCTTTACCCTTTACACTTTGTATGCTTCCTGCAAGATGACAGAGGAAAATTTTTTCATAATTTTCTAACTGTAATTCTCTCTTTCTGCTATGTTGTTTATACAACCTGTTAAGTTCTGTATATCATCATAAAGTTAGAAAAATTTTTATCAACATGAGAAAATAAAAGTAAATTCAATAGGTAAATCATGTAGTTGAGAGAAGGAGGTGGGTTGTAGTTTGGGGCAGAGCTAAGAGTATCTTACTTATTTCAGCTTTATATAAATGCAGTCTATTAATACAGTCTCATGTTGTTCATACAAAGTTAGTATTATCAATAAAGCTAATTTCCCACATCTCAGTTATTAAAATATTCATTCCTTGGTATATCTGCTCTCAAAATATACAATAAAAGAGTTCATTCATCAAAATGTCAAAAGGTTACATAGGGATAGCAATTCCTAAAAGAGTCGTTATGAGGACTAAATAATGCCATAATGCCAGTAAAGAAATCTGAATGATGTCTGTTACATAGAAAGATTTGATCATTATTATTACTATTATTAGATTTATTGTTATTGTTATTATTAAGGAATCAGAAAATTGAGTTAAAACATCAACCTAAGAATAAAGGCAAAAGATTTAACAGAATCTGCCCTTGTGCTGTTTCCATGAGGACTCTTGAGTATTAACAGGGGGAGAAGGCCAACCCCTCAATTAAGTAATGGAGGGAATGAGAAAAAAGAATGTGGAGGGTTGACTGCATTAGTTACTCTCCCCCTCCCACTCATTCTTGCACACCTGCCTTTGCCCTGTAACTTTGTAGTGTTCTTCCACTCTGGGCAGGGTACTCTGTCTCACCTTTGGTTTCTGGGCTTGACCAAGTGACTTACTTTAGCCATTGGGATGTCAGCAAGCAGAAGCTTGAAAAAGCACTTACACATATCCACTTGATTTTTACTCCTCTGCCTTTGCCACAAGAACATGCCCAAGCTAGCCTGCTAAACTATGAGACATGAAACAGAGCCTCAATTGTCCCAGCAAAGGGTTTTCTAGACTAGATAATGATCTGTCCAACACTCAAATATGTGAGAGATCCCTATCATGATCAGTCAATACATGAATTACCAAAAGAACAACCCAGTTCCCCTGAAAATGCATGAGTTAAATAAATGTATTGTTTTACTCACTGAGTTCTGGATGGTTGTCCCACAGCATTACAGTGGCACTAGATAACTGATATGGAAGTTGATATTGGGCTGAGTGGAAACAGTGAAAAGAATGATGTCCTAGGTCCTTGTTGGTAAAAAAGACTACACAAAGTGATATGCAATAAAATATTAAAAGTATCCAGTTGGGTGCTTGCTTTCCAATGCAGTAAGGAACAAAGGACTGTGTCTCACTCCAAAATCAGTCTTGGAAAATCCAAGGAATGAGTTGAGCAGTGGCAGCTTGAAAACAGAAGGAAAACCAAGCAGAAGGCCTGAATGTGCAACAAGCAGGAAAAGGAGAATGGAGGAAATTAGCCTGGCCCTGAAAAGGACCTTTGGGTTCAACAGAAGAGAGCTCCAAATGGTTCCCCAATATTTATACTGACAGATTTTCCTTGGATCATTCTAATTTCTTAGTCAAGCAAATACCATTATTTTTTAAATGTTCTTTCTCTCTTATTAGTCTCCTATTCATTTTCATCATCAAAATCTTAAAGACTTCCTTCCTTCTCACCTTACTATTGCAAAATAACCATTTTTCTAGCCTGACCCGGTCCACTCTCCCATCATGAAATCCACCATTAATACTGCTACCAGATAATTTTTAAAGCAAGTTCAATCATGTTTCTTTGCTATCTAAAAATCTTTAATGACTAATTGCCTATTAAATTACTTATACTTGGATCACACTTTCATTTAAGATTCTCCAAGGAATAGCCACAACCTTCCATTCTAGGATGGATGGATGGATAGACAGATAGATAAGTAGATAGATACACAGGTAGATGATAGATAGATAAATAGATAGATAGACAATAGACAGATAGATAGATATTGGGTGGGCCAAAATGTTCGTTCAGTTTTTTCCGTAAGATGGCTCTAATAGCACTTAGTTGTCTTTAACGTCGCTCAAAACAATTTTGTTAGATTGTATGTGACAGTTGTCATATCAGCATGCATTTAAAAAAGACATCAAAATTGGTGAATTTTTGTGTAGCCATTTTAATATTGAAGATGGAAGAAAAAAGCAACATTTTTGGCATATTATGCTTTATCATTTCAAGAAAAGTAAAAACGCAACTGAAATGCACAAAAAGATTTGTGCAATGTATGGAGAAGGTGCTGTGACTGATCAAACGTGTCAAAAGTGGTTCATGAAGTTTCTTGCTGGAGATTTCTTGCTGAACGATGCTCCACGGTTGGGTAGACCACTTGAAGTTGACAGCGATCAAATCAAAACAATAATTGAGAACAATCAACGTTATACCAGGCGGGTGATAGCCGACATACTCAAAATCAAGCGTTGAAAATCATTTGCATCAGCTTGGTTTGTTAATCGCTTTGATGTTTGGGTTCCACATAAGTTAAGTGAAAAAAACCTTCTTGACCGTATTTCCCCATGCGATTCCCTACTGAAACATAATGAAAACGTTCAGTTTTTAAAACAAATTGTGACAGGTGATGAAAAGTGGATACTGTACAATAATGTGGAATGGAAGAGATCGTGGGGCAAGCGAAATGAACCACGGCCAACCACACCAAAGGCCGGTCTTCATCCAAAGAAAGTGATGTTGTGTATATTGATGTTGGGATTAGAAGGGAGTCCTCTATTATGAGCTCCTTCTGGAAAACCAAATGATTAATTCCAGCAAGTACTGCTCCCAGTGAGACCAACTGAAAGCAGTACTCGACGAAAAGCGTCCAGAATTAGTCAACAGAAAACCCATAATCTTCCATCAGGATAATGCAAGACCACATGTTTCTTTGATGACCAGGCAAAAACTGTTACAGCTTGGTTGGGAAGTTCTGATTCATCTGCCATATTCACCAGACATTACACCTTTGGATTTCCATTTATTTCAGTCTTTACAAAATTCTCTTAATGGAAAAAATTTCAATTTGCTGGAAGGCTGTAAAAGGCACCTGGAAAAGTTCTTTGCTCAAAAAGCTAAAACATTTTGGGAAGATGGAATTATGAAGTTGCGTGAAAAATGGCAGATGGTAGTGGAACAAAAGGGTGAATAGTTGTTCAATAAAGATCTTGGTGAAAATTAAAAATGTGTCATTTATTTTTACTTAAGAAACTGAAGGCACTTTTTGGCCCACCCGGTAGATAGATAGATGATAGATAGATGATAGATGATAGATAGATAGATAGATAGATAGATAGATAGATAGATAGATAGATAGATAGATAGATAGATAGATAGATAGATAGATGATAGATAGATGATATAGATAGATAGATAGATAGATAGATAGATAGATAGATAGATAGATAGATAGATAGATAGATAGATAGATGATAGATAGGGAGATTGTAAATAGACAGACTCAGACTAAACTATTAGTCACAAAGACAAGTTGATTTTATCTCAGGGGTTAGAAATGTGACTTAGTAGGGGTGGCTTTATGTACCTATTTCTGAGCTCCATATTTGCAGTTCGGAGGAGCTGTAAATAAGAGACTGTAATTCAGTAATCTTAACTTTGACTTCACATTGAAATCACCTGGAGGGCTTTAATAAGTACTGACACTTGGATTCTGAATTAATTGTTATGGATAATCAGAATTATTTTTAAAGCTCCACTGCTATAACTGAACTTTGCTGGAGTGTTTTTTTTTTCCTTTCTAGTCTCAACAAAGGTGCCTTGCCTTCGCATTTTATTGTATAATGCCATGGGAAGTACAGAATATTTTTTTATATTGAAATGTAGTTGATTTACAATGTTGTGTTAGTTTCTGGTGTACAGCAAAGTGATTCAGTTATTTATGTATTTCATATTCTTTTCCATTATGTTTTATTATAGAATATTGAATATAGTTCCCTGAGCTATATAGTAGGATTTTATTGTTTATCTATTTTATATATAGTAGTGTGTATCTGCTAATCCCAAACTCCTAATTTTCCCCTCCCCCCACCCTCTTTCCCCTTTGGTAACCATAAGTTTGCTTTCTGTGTCTGTGAGTTTGCTTCTGTTTTGTAAATAAGTTCATTTGTGTCATATTTTAGATTCCACATATAAATTATATCGTATGGTATTTGTCTTTCTCTGTCTGATTTAAGTACTGAATCTTAACTTATAAGCACATTTCAGTGTGTTGGTATCTGTAGAACAGAAATGTGGACTGTGCACGCTACCTTCTCGCTACTCTTTCTCTAGAATTCTTTTGTAATAATGTCAAGAGAAAGAATGAGAATTTTGTTTTCACTGGATACAAATTGACAGAGCCCATGTGTCATGCATCAAGAGGAAACTTAAAAGAGGCTAACTGATTGGGTGGTGAGTGCCAGCCTGCCCCAGTCATGTAAAAGTGGGTGACTTAGCACATCCAACGCTGCTTGCTCTGCACAGGCCATGTTTTGGCTGCCCCTATTATTGCTTCATACCAATATTGCAAACTTGGACATCAACATGGCATCAAAATTCCATTTGCTGACACATCTTAAAACAGGGTATCTTAGTGGTTTGAATGAGAATCTATTATTCTGATAAGGAAAAGAACAGTTTTCCACAGGGCAAGCTTAACTCTTCTTTCTCCAGACTATGTCAGTCCCCAGGGGGACAAGTTCAAGGGATTGGTTGGCTGTTGGATTAGAGTGTGTGGTTCCAGTTTTTTGGTGTGTGTGTGTGTGTGTGTGTGTGTGTGTGGGTGGGTGGGTGGGTAGGTGTGTGTTTTGTTGGTTTGTTTTTTTTTTAATTTAACTCACCCACTCATCCTTCCCTCTGGCCCCCAGCTTTTTGGAAAAGAATTGGATCACACCACCATAATCAGTAAGAAGGATGTGTGTAGCTAATTTGCCCCTTCTCTCATCCCCTTCATGTGATCCTATGCTCAGGTCACTGCTGTCTTGACCAACTCTTTTTTGAAGCCTCTAATGGCACCTGCCTTGTCAGGAATTTACTGTACCTTCTGCCTCAGGTGAATAGCAGAAAAGATGGCTTTCTTTCAACTAGTCATTGATGATCTTTGATCTACATGATTACAGCTCCTTTGGTCCTAAAATATAGTCTTACTCTTTAAGTTTTATAAAACCCTCTGTGCCAAAACTTTAACCAAGTTCCCCAGGAAGCTGGGCCAACAGTTGATTCAGGTGGTGCCTCCCACCTCAGAGTGACTCCTTTGTCCCCCAGGACACTCCCAATATTTAAAGCAGCCTCTTTTTTCTCCTTCAGCATTAAACAGTCATAAATCTAGTGTCTGGGAGCCAAATTCTCAGGTCCAAGATCCCCACAGCCACCTCAAAAGATTCCTAGGAGCCCTTAAGGAACTAGGACTGCTGGTGCCTGACCCAATGTCCCAGAGATCATGAGGCAGATATGCAAATTCACCTGTACCTGAATCTCACGGTAGAAGCTTCAGTGTCAAAATCACAGAAACAACTAGTTAGTCAATTACAGGTGAATATTATCTAACACATATTCATATTCAAAACCATTTTGATACCATGATACATTTGTTGTAAACATTTTACTCAAATCTTCTCTCACCTTAACTTTTCTGATGCTAAAACATATACATGGGTGGGTTTCTTCTTTTTTAGGGTGCAATTTACAATCTCCTCAAGAACGTTCAAATCACTGTGCTATGTAGAGTAACACTAATCAAATAGAAAAGGGAAAAAGGCTTTCAACAAGACAGTCCTTTATTACTGTAATACAATTCTGAGTTCAACCAACTCTATAAAAAAAAATCACTGCAGTTTGCAACTAGAAGGCACCACTGAAATATAAAATGTTAACTGTAACTCCTGGTGCCCCTAGGCATACATAATAGTCTTCCTTCCCCATCACACTGGTATGAGCCAATTCCTTCCTAACAGACTTCTGAATCATTCCTGACGAATGAGGACATCTCCCTGAAGGAGTCCCTCAATGTGCTCACTAGACAGCTCCAGTTATCACCTGTGATGTTATACTTTGAGAAAAGTATGGTCAGCTCAACTACCTTAGTGAAAATATTGAGGAAATGGCTTTACTAATTACTGCTGAGTTGCAACTAGCATTAACTTCCATTTAGTATGTATAACTATTTAAAAGTATCACTGTTTCTTTTTTTTTTTTTTTTAGGGAGGGTGGGAGGGAGGCTCAAGAGGGAGGGGGATATGGGGATATATGTATGCATATGGCTGATTCACTTTGTTATACAGCAGAAACTAACACACCATTGTAAAGCAATTATACTCCAATAAAGATCTATTAAATAAATAAATAAAAAATAAAAGTATCACTGTTAATACCATCCTATGGCACTTTGACTGAATCTTCTGAATATGTTACAGCTCCTGGATTCACTGTTGTGAATAACCCAGCTCAGTTTGCCAGATACAAAACAGCTTGGGGGAACATTTTCCAAAGCAGCAATTCTAAAAAGGCCCATCATTCCCTCTCTACTGGCTTTATAAGAACATAACTCACCAACAACCTGGAAAAGGCAGCTCTACGTACTTAATGCTTCACCACTTCTGGGTAAAGGAAGTAGAACCAGGGTGGGACCTCTGACCCAAGCTGGAAGAATAAGATTCTTTCTCCAAAAATTTAAAATTGGAACCCAGAGATTGACCTAGTCAATTATGGTCAGGAAGCAGAGCAACCCTGTGTGAAAGCAATGAGTCATCAGAGAAGCCAAAAAGAGAAAGCAGACTGTCTTAGTTATCTATTGCTGCATAACAAATTACTCCAAAGCTCAGTGCCTTCAAACAACAAACATTTATCACCTTACAGTTTCTGAGGGTCAGGAATCTGGGACCAGTTTAGCTGGGTGGTTCTGGTTCAGGGTCTCTCATAGCACTATAGTCAAGCTGCCAGCTGGGACTGCAGGGATCTTAAGACCAGACTGGGGTCAAAGGATCTGCTTCTAAACATACTCACATGGTTGTTGGCAGACTTCAGTTCCTCCTGGGGTGAGCCCTTAAGGGGGTTGGTTCCTTGAAACATCACATGAACCTCTTCATAGGTCTGCTCACTACATGACAGCTTGCTTCCCCTGATACCAGTGATCCAAGAAAAAGAGAGAACACATCCAAGATGGAAGCCAAAGTCTTTTTGAAATGTAATCTCAGAAGTGACAGCCCATCCCTTTGTCCACATTATAATCATTGGAAGTGAATCACTAGGTCCAGCCCCTACTGGCAGGAGATTACCCAAGAGCATGAATACCAAGAGGAAACATCATTGGGAGCCATCTTAGAAGGTGCCTACAGCAGTCTACACCTATGGCTCCCAATGATTCACATCTCTCTTACACGCAAAATTCCCGCATCCCCTCCCAAAGCATCGAAAGTTTCATCCTATTATAGTATGAGTTCCAAGTCTAGAATCCTGTCATCTAAATTAGATCCAGGTGCTGATGAAGCTTGTCAGGTGTAGCTCCTTAAATACAACTTCTCAAATTGAATACCTCTTGATCAACAGACTTGTAAAATTAAAGAGACAAGTTATCTGCCACACACCCCCACATACACACACAACATACAATGAGGACAGGTATTGAAAAACTGCTATACACATTCCTGTCAAAAAGGGAAGAAAAGGAATATACAAAGGATTCACTGGTCCATGGTAGTTCTGAAATCCAGCTGGGCAAAGGTTGGATATTCCTTGATTCTCAGTTGTTTATTCTGCCCTCTGAGTCTTCCTTCCTTTTGTTGTGACATGTACCATGTTTTTACAGCCAAGCAGCTATCACAGTTTCCTTCCTTCCAGTATAGTCCTGGGGTCCAAAAGTCTCTCCTCTTTCCATACTGTCTCTATCCCCTTGAGTTCAAGCTGGCAATATATAACTCTGCATATATAACTCTCTTAAAAACTTTGTGGGTCTCCCGTGAATCATCTTGGGATTCACTCCATTAGACAAAAGGCACACTCAGAAATCTTGAAATAAGCTCTTCTCTCCCTTGAGCCTTGGCTGAGATTGATATCCGGTGACCTTGGCCTGCAGCGGTTTAAAGCAGGATTTCGGTTCCCCAGCCAGATTGAAGTCAGGCTGTGTCAGTGAGAGCACTGAATCCTAGTCATTAGACCAGTGACCAGTGACAAGGCCCTGGCCTGTCAGCTTTGTAGAAATGAATTTCCACAAAGAGACAGAAGTTAGTGAAACAAGTAAAGTGTTTATTAGGAGGAAAAAGGTACATGTGAATAGACTCACAGGGGCAGACTCAGAGAGAAAGTCACACCCTCGTGGTAGTTTGAATCACTTATATGGGGCATTTCTTCTGGGTTTCCTCTGGCCAATCATCTTTCTTTGCCTGGCTCTGAGTCTGTATTTGGTTTATCTCAGGGTCCTCCCCCTGTGCGTGCACGCATTTCTTAGCCAAGATGGTTTCTAGCGAAGAGGCCTATGCATAGGCTGACATCACTTACTATGGGGTGACGCCCCCTCCGTTTGACCTCCGAGGAGCCCTTTCTGCGATGTATAATCGGGAAGGTCCTTGACCTCGAGAATGAGAAATATGTGGTCTCTTATCTTGGCAGGGCTCAGCTCCTCTCTTTCTCCTCCTCTTGAGGCCCAACTCCTGCCTCAAGATAGCTGAAACACAATGACCTTAGCTTCCTAGAAGCACTGTTGTTTCATTGAGAGGATCTGTGAGACACACCATTAATCTCTTTAAAGGGTCCTCTTTATGACTGAATATTACCCTGGGGCATGACCTTCGGTTTTAACAGAAGTTTTGACAGTCACATCCTTTGCTTCCTCTTTAGACCTCTGTTCTCCTGGCAGTGCCCTAGATTTGATCTTTGATCAAAAGCCATTTCTTAATTTTGGTACCAGTTGCCATCTGGAAAAACAGAATTTTAAAAACTATGAAGTCTTGACTCTTTTATACTTAACATCCCTACTTCAATTTAATTCATTCCTCTCCTATTTTACTATAATCAGCAAAAAGAAACCATATACCACCTTCCAAGCACCTTTGCTTGGAAATCTCCTGAGCTCGATCACCCAGTTCACAAAGTACATTTTCTACGTTTCATGTTACTACAAGAAATGAGGTTTCTAAGCTTTCTGCCACTACATAACAAGGAGTCCCCATTTCTTCAGTTTTTGCCACCACTCACCCTCAGTCTTATAAAAGACCAAGAAGCCTCTATTAACAGTTTCTTTGGGAACTTTAGAATTTCGCTAACATTTTGCTCAAATCCTAGTTCTAAAACCACTTCTACATTTTACGCTCTCATCATGGCAGCACTCTACTTCTAGACACCAAAATCTGTATTCATTATTGCTGCATAACAAATTACACCAAAAATTACCAGCTTAAAACAACAAATATTTATTAGCTCACTGTTTCAGGAGGTCAGGAATCAGAAGCAGTTTGGCTACATAATTTTGACTCAGAGTGTCTCATGAGGTTACAGTCAAACTGTCAGCTAAGGCTGCAACTATCTTAAGATTCAACAATTCATCTGGGGATAAGATATCCACTTGCAAGTTCTTATGGCTATTGACAGGCTTTAGTTACTCAAGGGCTTTCAGATTGAGGGCTTCAGTTTCTCATAGGCTGTTGGACTAAGGACCTCAGTTCTTCTCCATACCGTCTGAGCCTCTCTATATGGCTACTCAAACCATGGCACCTTGCTTACCCCAGCATAAGAGTTCTGAGAGAGAGAAAGACACACCCAAGGTTGAAGTCACCATCTTTTTTAACCTAATCTCAAAAGTAACATCTCCCTACTTCCACCTTTAGAAGTGGGTCAATAACTTTAGCCCACACTCAAGGAGAGAAGATTACATAGGGCATGAATACCAGAAGTTGCCTTTCACACAGACCCCAAAATGAGAGACAGAGACCATGTGACAAGAGAGAAGGAAAGATCACCTGATGAATTTCCAGTCTCATGGGAGATGGCTATTTCCAATAGTTGCATTCTGTGAGATTTTTCTGAACATTTAAAATAAATGCACCTACTCTTCAGCAAGCTTGATTGAATTGCTGCTTTTAATAACCAAATTATTCCTAAGACTAAATCCCATTTTCCTGCAGAATCTGTACTCCAGCTTTGTGAGACTGAAAGCAAATATAATATACCTGTTTACAATCTAAACAAGATTCACAATGTCTAAACTGACCTGCAGATATTGTAGATCAAGCACGTTCTGCATTCTGCTGACTCTGTCAGCAAAAAGCTCTCTGGCAGCACATTAAGGACAGCACACTTATATTAGAAGCTGCATTTTTAATTTCTGTGACATGTAATGAGGCAGTCTCACTAGCCAGAATATTTTATTAGGTCATAATGTGTTAAATGTGGTTTAATCAAGAGTTGCCATTAGATAGCTTCTCAAAGAACTTCAGATGCATGATGATCATATAACAAATCATCTGTGGAATCCCTCTGAAACTGTGCTAAGAAAGATGGGTCAGCTATGCAATATAAGTAATAATATCCTGATAACTAGTAATAATAATTATGAAAATAGCTAACATTTATTGAGCACACATATAAGGTTCTCTTATAACTGAAGATGTCTGTACTAGAAATACCCATCATTTTCTATTTACACACACACACCTTTTTTAGAAAACTCACTAAACTAGACTGAGAAAGAGAATTTGCATGTAGTGGTTACTAAGTGCTTATATCTGAAATATCACACTTAATCTTCACAACCCTAAAACTCAGCTACCATTATATCCTCATTTCAAAGCCAAGGAAACTAAAGTTTAGCAACATTGAGCAACCAGTCCAAGGTCTAATAGCTTGCTTCCTGATAGTCATACTCCTAGGTGGTCCCCTCTCACATTGTATCGGGGATGGTCTGTGGGCTCAATCATTTTGGCAAAAACATAATGGTGTGTGACTTTTGATGCTGGGTCGTAAAAACAATTTCACCTTCCACTTTGCTCTCTTGGATCACTCTTTCTCGGGGAAGCCAGATGCCATACCGTGAGAACACACAGAAGTCATAAGGAGAGGGCCATGTGGCAAAGAACTGAGGCCTCCTAACCACGATCAACTTGCCAGCTCCAGTCAATCCCTGAGGTGAAAGTAACCCCAAGTAGTATCTTTCTGTAACCTCATGAGAAACCCCAGGCCAGAACCATCCGGGTGAACCGCTCCCAAATTCCAGACCCACAAAAACTGTAAGATAATAAATGCTGTTTTTTCAAACTACTAAGTTTTGAGGTTGCTTGCTAGACCAAAATAGATAACTGATATATCATTTGGGCCAAAACGTTCATTCGGTTTTTTCTGTAAGATGGCTCTAGTAGCACTTAGTTGTCTTTAACGTCATTCGAAACAATTTTGTTAGATTGTATGTGACAGTTGTCATATCAGCATGCATTTAAAAAAGACATCAAAATTGGTGAATTTTTGTGTAGCCATTTTAATATTGAAGATGGAAGAAAAAAAGCAGTATTTTTGGCATATTATGCTTTATTATTTCAAGAAAAGTAAAAACGCAACTGAAACACACAAAAAGATTTGTGCAGTGTATGGAGAAGGTGCTGTGACTGGTCAAACGTGTCAAAAGTGGTTCATGAAGTTTCGTGCTGGAGATTTCTCGCTGAACGATGCTCCACGGTTGGGTAGACCACTTGAAGTTGACAGCGATCAAATCAAAACAATAATTGAGAACAATCAACGTTATACCAGGCGGGTGATAGCCGACATACTCAAAATCAAGCGTTGAAAATCATTTGCATCAGCCTGGTTTGTTAATCGCTTTGATGTTTGGGTTCCACATAAGTGAAAAAAACCTTCTTGACCGCATTTCCCATGCGATTCTCTACTGAAACATAATGAAAACGTTCCGTTTTTAAAACAAATTGCGACGGGCAATGAAAAGTGGATACTGTACAATAATGTGGAACAGAAGAGATCGTGGGGCAAGCGAAATGAACCACCGCCAACCACACCAAAGGCTGGTCTTCATCCAAAGAAAGTGATGTTGTGTATATTGATGTTGGGATTAGAAGGGAGTCCTCTATTATAAGCTCCTTCTGGAAAACCAAATGATTAATTCCAGCAAGTACTGCTCCCAATGAGACCAACTGAAAGCAGCACTCGATGAAAAGCATACAGAATTAGTCAACAGAAAACGCATAATCTTCCATCAGGATAATGCAAGACCACATGTTTCTTTGATGACCAGGCAAAAACTGTTACAGCTCGGCTGGGAAGTTCTGATTCATCTGCCATATTCACCAGACATTACACCTTTGGATTTCCATTTATTTCAGTCTTTACAAAATTCTCTTAATGGAAAAAATTTCAATTCCCTGGAAGACTGTAAAAGACACCTGGAACAGTTCTTTGCTAAAAAAGCTAAAAAGTTTTGGGAAGACGGAATTATGAAGTTGCCTGAAAAATGGCAGAAAGTAGTGGAACAAAAGGGTGAATAGTTGTTCAATAAAGATCTTGGTGAAAATGAAAAATGTTTCTTTTATTTTTACTTAAAAAACCAAAGGTACTTTTTGGCCCACCCAATAGAAGTGAAGCTGGGTGCTCCTGCCTCAAGTTCTCTCATGGACTGTAGTCAGGATGTTTGCCAAGGCCGAGGTTTCATCTGAAGGGTTGACGGGGAAAGGATACGTTTCTAATCTCATTCATGCGACTGTTGGCAGGATTCAGTTCTTTGCTGCTTATTGGCCAGAGAACTCCCTCAGTTTCTTGTCACGTGGGCCTCTCCATAAAGCAGCTTACACCATGGCAGCTAGCTGTCTTCCCTTAGAGCAAGTAAGAGAAAATAAAAAGCGAGTACCCAAGATGGAAGCCAAGTCTTTTTGTAACGTACTCTCAGAAGTGACATCACATCCAATTTGCCATATTCTGTTTCCTATTAGTTAGTAATCAAATCCAGCCCACACTTTAGGAGAGGAGATTGCACAGGGATGTGAATACCAGGAAGTGGGGCTCATTGGGGGTCATCCCCCGCACTGGGCACACCACAGTGAGTTACGACTCCAGTGAGCTGAGTTGATGCTCTTCAGCATTATACTCTGCCTCCCTTGATCTAGTTGTGGATTCCACTCATAGCAATAGAATCCAAGCATTGGCCATCCCCTGTAATCAAAGCACACCTCTCCAGGATATTCATGAAAGGGTGGTTAGGCTGAAGACTGCTCCTTAGTCACCCCCATATTACAGCTGTTTCTACTCTCCAATCATATTTCTACCTTGGGTCACTGTTTGATCAGCTGAACTCAGACTCTATCCCTTTACTCTTCAAAGTACCACCAACTCAAGACTTTATTAATAGACAGCTTTACTGATAGCTCCAGGGTAACTGAAATTATATACTGACTCTCAGCAGATGTCTTCAAAATTGAACACTAGCCAATCCTGTCCTTAAAATTATGCCAGCTGTCTAAGCATTGGCAACTTCTCACAGGTCACCTTTCATAGATGTTCCACTTGCTACTTTGTTCTTCCCTCTCCAGAGACAGCACATCTAGTTGTGCAGGTTGTTCCCTGCCCAAGAGTGCTTGTCTAAAGGGGTGAGTAGAGGACTACAATTCAGCTCATATTCTGCTCCACAATCTGAAGCACATGTCTTGCAAAAGGGCCACATCTGCCTGATGCTACACAAAGTGCCATCTGGGCTAGTTGAAGTTCTTTGCACTTTTACACCACTTTCCAAGCCACCTTCTCTTACGTCTAACCTATTCCTGGAAACTCCTATGACAAGAAAGAAAAAATGATGAAAAGCCTACTACTATTCACAATTTACAAATTCTAAGGAGAGTGAGTGAATCCTAGAAGTTAAAGAAACTTTTTTCTTCTGAGCACATAATTTTTAATGTAATGGTCTTTCATATACTTGATGAAAGAGTTTGGTGAAGAGTATGAAGACACAAAATTAGAAAAACTTGGGCAAAGATAAATTGCTTTGCTTAAGAAAAGGGATATAAAGAATATTGGGGGTGGGAAGAGTCTGGAACCAGGAGCTAGAGGTGGCATGGAGGCTGGGAAGAACAACTTTGCAGATAAAAGATATATCTGATGGGCTTTTTTTTTTTTTGGAATGAAATGCTGTTCACACTTCCATCTTCCTAAAATTTACATTACTCACCATTACCTAGTGGCATATGTTTGCTGGAGTAGGACATAGGGATAGAAGTGACACTAAAGTCATGGTTGAGTTAAACTCTAAATTTCTTACTCTATTACACAGAGCACTTTAGTTCTCCTCCTCACATTTCTTCAAATTCTCGTGCATACACTGAGGCCTATATTCCCATAGCCTCATCGAAAAGATTTGTGCTAAACCAAAAGCAATATATATTACTCCTATAAGAAAAGGCTGTTGTCAGTGGCTATTTAAATAATAATTTTTCCTCTCCATCAAATAAACTTAAAACTCCCCACCAAATTACTAATGGTCATCAGGGCAAGTAACTTTGGTTGAATGTCCGGAATATTCACACGCATCATATCATCAAATAACCCAAGAAAGTTAGTATTATTCTCCCATTTTACAAATGAGGAATTACAGCTTAGGAATGTTAAGTAATTTCTACAAGGTAATAAAGTATAAAGTAGCAAAAACAGAAATCAGATCCAGATCTCTCTGACACTAGAACTCCACTTTTTTCCCTATAGACTATTATTTCCACACAAATAGTTTGGTCTTAGGTGAAGCATTAGCAATGTATATAGAAAATGCTTGAATTCCTCAGACCAGCATATAATGAGCTTGCTTTTCATCAGTGTCCCTATATTATGAGCTTCAAGACAGATTGAAAGCTTAGTGGCATATTGTCTTCAGGAAGAAGATTCACAAGCATTCAAAATGACCGCAAAGAAACTCAAAATGACCAAACATTTAACATACCCAAACCTGTGCCCATGGCATGCTTTGTACCCAGTATGATAATTTACGTGGAACAGAACATTTAATTTGGGAGTTTCAGCTGAAGCACTGAGTTAGGATAGACAACAGATACCAAAGTGATTTTTGAGAAAAAAACCATAGGCAGATTTTCAAAACATTATTCAAAAAATGAGATCAAAGTCTGGTTTGTACCCATAGGGAGATATAAAATACTTGAAAAAGTAGAGTTGGGGAGAAGATTTTGTGAGAAAGATGAGGATGCTGTATTATGAGCTCTAACCTGTGGGATTACTAAGAAGAAAGGATGAAGAGGTTTCTGCCCCTTCACCTCAAGCCTAGAGGGAAGGGTGCTTCAAAGAGACCACCTAGAGAGATGGAGATCTGACTTCTAGCAGCTTAGGACACAAAGGTTGGCTGTCTCCCTAGGAAAACTTGGAGAGCTGCTTTGGTAGCAAAGCAAAGGTGGGTTGTTGCTACATATGAGAGGTATCTGCATTTGCAGTCAAATCATACGCGAGTATTGAATGTAGACCAGATGTGGGCCTCACAGGAGTCAGCTGATAGCCTGCCTAAGTCAACTACCTGGAAGGGTCAATGGGACTCCCACAGCAAGAGACTATGTGT
This sequence comes from Balaenoptera musculus, assembly GCF_009873245.2. Lineage (NCBI taxonomy): Eukaryota > Metazoa > Chordata > Mammalia > Artiodactyla > Balaenopteridae > Balaenoptera > Balaenoptera musculus. Next base: position 121,131,818 of record NC_045786.1, read on the forward strand.
GAAGGACAACTGTACTCGGGATCAGTTTCATGGAGCATGACCTGTGTGGTTACATAGGACCCTGCACTCAGAAGGACTCCATGCTTGATTTAATGCTCTGGATATTCAGATTCTTAATAACTGTGTCTTTGAGCTAGTGTTTTATAAGTCCAAGGAGCCAACATGTCATTTCTTGCTGCCTCGTTTGCATAGAGCATTTATGATGTCCCATGAGCACTGAATTCCAGTGAACCCACGTTGTGTGGGAGTTCAGTGAGACTCAAAGTGAGTATACAGTGAATGTGTTATGTCTATAACTGAGGAAGCTGAGGTTGCTGACAGGGCCCAGAGGCGATGTCTTGCCTGTGAATCAGAACTTGCTTCAAACACAAAGAGCAGGCAATGGCATTCTGAGAAATACAAATGACCAAAGAACCCTAATCAAATTTTCTTACTCATTTTATTTCTCTGAATTAACTAACCTCTTATGCTAAAGTGATGACATAGAAGGAAAGGGAAAGCCAGCGCAACTCACAGTTCCTTTTCCTTTCATTTCTCCCTTGCTTATTAGTAAGCCCAAAGTTGAAGGTGTTAGTAAAATGTACATGGATCAAGATGTGGGATAAAAACAGCTGAGTTAGTCACGTGCAGCATTTCTAGAGTTCTGTACGTGTATGTTCCACCTACAAAATACAAGGTATGTAATTTCAGGGATTTTGCATACAAATTAAATCCTCTTATATTTGCTTTGAAAACTGGCATTGCAAAATATAAAGATGAACAATAAAATCATGTTACTTTTAACTTTTTTTCTTAGAATGACGTTAAATAGCAAATAAAAATACCATGACAAGTCAAAAGAGAGGTTATGGAAGAAAGGAAAAAGCTTTATCTCTTAGAACTTTTAAAGACACTTTTTTTCTGCTTTTTGAACAAGGGACCCTATACTTCATTTTGCACCAGGCCCTGAAAATTATAGCTGGTACTGACTGCACCAACCACTTAAAACTGTACTCTTTCCCCTTAACTCCCTCTCCTCCTGGGCCTAACACTGGAGGGTCAAAACACAATTAGCAAGCTGGGAAAAGAGAAGAAATATTAATGGGGTGAGGAGGAAAATGCCCTCCCCATTCCAATCTGATGGGCCCTGTTGGGAAAGAGAAAATTTATCATTAATGTTTTGATCATTGTTGGGAAGTGAACATTCTAGTGTTTGAATTGAGATTGGTTTTGACCTAAAGTGACTTTAGTATAGTCTATTACCTAGATATGAGCAAAAAAGTCACAGAACCAGTCCTCCAACCAGAGAAAAGGAGAGATTATTCCACTAAATAAATCTTAAAGGAGCAGCAGGGGGCAAAAGTAGAGTTGCATTTTTATCATATCTCATGAGTCATGCTTGTTCAATACCCCAGTTACAAATGAAACAAAGTTTGAAGAGGTCTGATCAGAGTTTTGTCTTCAAAAAAAGGAAAACTTTTCTTGGTTTAGAACACTTCAGCCACAAAAATTACATTGAAAATGATTAGACTCCATAGCTGACTTTTCCTCACAAATTACCCATATGTTCCAACCCATGTTACAATTTCTTTGGGGAGCATTAAAATGATTTTTCAATTTTCTCACTCAATTTCTTCTATCTCTGCTGAAAATAAGAGATGACATCGTATGATAAGAGCAAGTCACTTTAAATTAGACCAACTTGATTTTTGTCTTGCAGTCAGTCAGATGCAGATCAAATGTGGTTTTTTTCCCCATTGAAAAACAAACTGTGGAAAATTAATAAAGAAGCACTTCTTACATTTTTCAAAATATAAAGGTTTGTTTTAAAATTCCTCTATTTTAAATCTTCTGTCAAACTGATAAGCTGTGAATTTTAATTTATCTTCAAATTAAAGAAAAAATCTTCACAAGAAAAAAAGCCAAGAAATTTATTTATGAAGGATAAACACAATAAGGTTTCTGTTGCAATACATTTCTTTAAAATGTAGAACTGTAATTATTCAAATATCTATGAAAATTAGCCCCTACTGACTAGCAGATTTTTTTCTGTGACTTTTTGTCAGTAGAATAGAATTTTATGCAGAACTTCCAAATCCATGTATCAGAGCATAATATGCTTTAAAAATATTTTGAGAGAACTATACAATAAATTTTATTTTGAGCAGAAATTCCAAAAATATAAGTATATGTTGCAAAGTTAAATGTTAAATTTAGAGCAAATAATGAATACAATATATTATGGACTCAGCATGTGTTAAAGAATTTGCTGATGAAGTAAATGTTTGTGAATAAACAAACGTGAACTTTATGAGATATGTCTGTCACGTACTCTCTGAAATTATGCAGAAGCAGGAAGAAAACTGGAAAATTCACAAATATATGGAAATTAAACAACACATTCCTGAACAATCAATGGGTCGAAAAATAGATCAAAAGAGAAATCAAAAAATATCTTGATACAAATGAAAATGGAAACACGACACACCAAAACATATGGATGCAACAAAAACAATTCTAAGAGGGGAGTTTATAATAATAAATGCCTACATTAAAAAAAAGAAAAATCGCAAATAAACAACATAAATTTACAATAGAAGGAACTGAAAAAAAGAACAAACTAAGCCCAAAGTTAGTAGATGGAAGGAAATAACGTTAAGATTGGAGCAGAAATAAATGAAATTGAGACTAGAAAAACAATAGAAATGATAAATGAAACTGAGCTGGCAGCAGGAGAATATCTCGACTGTGCACCCCACAGGTTTCAGCAATGCAGCAGGAGAGTGCCTTGCCTGTGTGCACACACTAGCTATAGGCTGGGAGTGGGAGAACTAGGGCAACCACTCACACTTGCCTGCCCCAGCCAGGGAGTAGGGTAGTGCTGCAAGGCAGTGGGATAGTGCCCTGACCACTCAGTCCTGCCTGTCTTAGCAAGGCAGTAGGAGGGTGCCACCTCCAAGCCCGTGCACGCACCTGTGCTACCAGAGAAGGTGGAGAGTGCAATAATGGCATCCACCAGCACCTCTGCCTCCAAGGACAGTTTCAACTGACCCTCCATAGATGATTTTAGGTTAGCAAATGAATACCCTTTACATAGAGTAGGCACTTTTCAAACTTCTCTTTCTTTGCTTGGTCCCAGAGCAAGTGAGACTGCATGCAAGCCCTTTAGAAGGGGAAGCTCAGTTTCCTATAGTACTTTGAGTCCCTTGGACATTAGCCCCATTGGTTTTCTAACAGATGTTTTAGGATTCACCTCTCCAATGCAGATCCCAGGGTGCCTGATGTGGGGCACCAACCCCTCAGTCCTCTGGGAGAAGCACAGGACTAGTGAAATCCCTCTCTATTGTTTGTTGCCATGCCAGGGGTAGGGTTTTGCTGAGACTGTGTTTCTGCCTTTCCTACCCAACCTGATGCAGTCCTTTTATCCTTTGTCGTGGAGAAGCAGTTCATCTAGTTTTCAGATCTTCTCCAGAAGGTAATGATGCATACATAGCTATAGATTTGGTGTGTCCGTGGGAGGAGGTAAGTTCAGGATCTTCCTACACTGTCATCTTGGAACCCCCTCAGGTGATTCTAATATAAACTAAAATTTGAGAACCAGTGGGTTAGCCCAAGAGAACACAAGCATTTGTGTGCATATGCAGAACACTTCATAGCCTTATAGATCTTGGGGGAGAGGGAGGGCAGGGAGAAAGAGATGTCCTAGAATGACATGATGAGCTAAGTTGTCTTATATAACTTAAAGAACTGAAATTTAGATAGTTATAACCCTCTAAAAAACAGAAGTATATTAAAAATAATAAAGGAGTGTTCAACTTATTTTATGCTCATCATATGATATCTCTTAGTTACTTGTGACAGACTTCTTTTTCCATTCTCCTTTCTTCTTTGGTTTAGGGAAGGCACTATGGTTAAGCTCACAGGTTCTGGAGCCAGACACTTCTGACTTCAAATCCCAGCTCCCTCACTTTATTAGCTATGCAACTTGGGCATGTAAACCTTTTTCCATTTCCTCATCTGCAAAAGTGGGCATATAATAATTGAGCCTCTTTCACAGGGTTGCTGTAAGGGTTAAATAAATTCATACATGTAAAGCACTTAGTCCCCTATACATATTAAGTCTTATATAAGTTTTAGCTACTTAATATGCATTCACTTTTTCACCTCTATCGTGTTTTAAGTTATTTGCATCTTAACTCTTTATGTTATAATAAAAGAAGGATTTTGCTTAAAATCTATATATTTAGTACATGGCATTGATTTAGTGATTTCAGTTTAGGATAAAAGAACAATGTGACAATATCTTGTTGAAGTACTGGAAAATCCTTAACAATATTTTATTTTATTTTAGTTGTTGAATTACGTATTTGAAGGTAATTTATAGCAGTAAGCATTTGGGGGATTATATATAGGTTTGATACTGTTAAGAGGTAACTAAAGCTCTCATTAAAGGGAAAGACTAGCTGAATAGAATAGACTAGCTTAATTTTGTTTAAAAAGAGTGACGTGGCAGCAGAAGTATGTTTTGCATGTACAAATATGAGTCACAGCAGTGTAAGTGTAAAAAAAAAGAAGGGCTTCCCTGGTGGCGCAGTGGTTGAGAATCTGCCTGCCAATGCAGGGGACACGGGTTCGAGCCCTGGTCTGGGAAGATCCCACATGCCTCGGAGCGACTGGGCCCGTGAGCCACAATTACTGAGCCTGCGCGTCTGGAGCCTGTGCTCCGCAACAAGAGAGGCCGCGATAATGAGAGGCCCGCGCGCCGCGATGAACAGTGGCCCCCACTTGCCGCAACTAGAGAAAGCCCTCGCACAGAAACGAAGTCCCAACACAGCCATAAATAAATAAATAAGTAAATAAATAAAATTTAAAAAAAAAAAGAAAAACGTTGATTGTTTTGAATGTTTCCAAAGGGCATACTGAGCCTACATTTTTCTTTCTTTTCATTTGACTTCCTTCTTGCATGTTTTCCTAGGATTTCTGTTAGCAGACTCATTCCACTTCAGCAAAATATGGCAACTTCTTCTAAAGCAGCTTTCTCAACCAGAGGGGCTATCAGATCACAAGGAGAGCTAATTCATAATACACATCCCTGCCACAGCCCACCCCCATGGGTTTATCAGACTTTCTCAGAAGGGGTTCCAGGCATATATGTACTTAGAAAAGCCTCCTCAAGGGACCAGGCTATTCTGCTCCCTGTCTCACATTAAGCCCTCACCTCTCACAAACCATACACACACATAACTGCAAACTACTGTTCTAGACAGCAGCTGGTTCCCCAACAGAAACATTCAAACCATGTGTCCCACACGAAACAGCACAGCATGGTTGTTACAACCTCAGGCTCTGGAGCCAAGTTGGGTTTGAACTCAGGCTCTTGTATGTGTGACCCTGGCCAATTCACATCTCTAATGCTACTGTTAATAGTATCAGCTATAAGTAACATTGAGTGCTTTCTATTTTCCAGGCACTGCAATAAACACTAAGCATGGATTAACTCGCTTATTTCTACAACAAACCTATGCAGTAGGTGCTATCATTATCCCAATTTTATAGATAAGGAAATTGAGGCTTAGAGAAAGGGAAAGTAATTGTTAATTTGTTTAAAATTATACACCCAATCAGTAATGGAGCTGGGATAACACCCAGGCTATCTCACTCTAGGGATCATGCACTCGGCCGATTCATTATATTGACCCTCAGAGATACAAAGAGAGTAAAAGAGAAAAACCTACAAAGAAAAACAGGCTTTCATGAATCTAAAATAGAAAGAATCAAAATGAGAATCTACGAATTGTATTAGCCTGGCACTGTGCCAGAAAATAGAAATGATCAGAAAAATAGGAATGGTAGATAAGGTTCAAAGGAAATTAATGGGGTGGTTGCCCGTAAAAGCATTTTACAAACCCAAAAGGGATTCCCATACCAGCTTCTTCCCCACAACTAACCTGTTAAATGAAGGATGGCGATGTCATTTTCACACTTGGCCTTATTAATAGATTTTCCTGAAAGCACTGAATGGAAGGTTAGTATGACAGATGTTCAGTATGTCTAGAAATCATCAAGTCCAGAGCTGGGACAGGAAGATACAGGGCTCTGGGAGGGAGGTCTCTAGTAGGAATGAAAGAAAGGGAGATTAAACAAAACAGATGCTATTTTGGAAAAGTTGGGGGTAAGATTGGGGCAAAAAAATACAGGTTAATTTTGCAGATATGCACCAAAAAAAGAACTTCTTGACTTTGTATTGAACAATATTTACCCAATTATAATTATGTGAATACTATTTACGGCTCTCAACTTTTCAAATCAACCTATGGACTAATCACAAAAGACCTAATTTTGGTTACAAAACAGAGTATAACTATTATAGTGTTATGGGTTAAGCTGTGAGAAAAACTCAGAATACTGGTGCCTTCAACATGACGGAAGTTTATTGTCCTTTCATATGAAGAGAGTCTATAAATAAGCAGTCTAGGGCTGGTATGGCGCCATCAGGAGAGACCCATGCTTTTTCCACCAACATGGGGCTTCTACCTCAGAACCCACAATGGCTGCTCAAGCATCAGACATAACATCCACATTCCAAACAGCAGAAAGGAGGAAAACATGGAGGAAAGTGTGGCCTCTCCCTCTAGGGACATTTCCTGGAAGTCACATTGGACACTTCTACTTACATCCTATTGGCATTGGCCAACCACACGGCCACACCTGATCACAGGGAGACTGGGAAAGGTAGTTTCTATTCTGGGCAGCTATGTGTCCAGCTAAAATAGAAATTTTATTACTAATGCAGAGGGGAGGAATGGATATTGGGTGAGAATTATCAGCTTTTGCCACAGTTATCATCCTTGACAATGTAAAAGAAGAGACAATAGAAATTAGAAGATGAAAGTAGGGAAGGGAGCTGAAGAGAAGGGTATAAATAGTTACAAAATAAGGAGTTAAGAAATGTTATTTATGTTTACAGAAAAAATAAAAGTACAAGTAAGAAATTTAAAATACTGTATGACATAGCTATTGGGAAGAGAAAAAGAATGCAGGTGGGTAATTAGTGTAAGAAATTTGAATCATAAATCTTTTATGTTCTTTCTGGGAAACAGATCTAGGGAGGAAAGAGAAGGCATGGGAAAGTGGGCTGGAAGATAAAGAGAGACAGTGAGAGTCAACCTCCTGGGAAAAGGGAGACCATGAATTTAATATATAACAAATTAAATAGAGAAATTTTGCTTTAAGAGTACAGTAAATGTTACTCTCTAAATTAAAGGCTTGTGGATTTATTCCATTTATGAACCCCCTTCCTCCCACCAAAAACAAAAAAAGTAACAGTTTTTAATCTAGTCATGGTTCATATGCATGGAAGAAGTGATAATGATATAACTTTATGAAGGAAAAGTGAAAATTGAAGTTAAACTATACACAGAAAAAATGCGGTGCCTTTTAGCTCCAAATTCCTTAAAAATACCAAAAGTCTCTTTCAGAATTTCCTCAAACATCTCTGTTCACTCTGTTATCTTTCAGTCAAACCTGCTTTTCCACAGGCACTGCCATTTGGAAAAAAGTTTAAACCACCTTATAGTTTTTTTACGCATCTCCTTAATTATTAATGTTGAAAATGTCAGAAAAGCATTCTCTAAATTCTTTTAACATATTCTATGTTTACGTATATTTTAAGATCCTGAAAAAAAATGTCACAATGTTTTCTTGTATTTCATTAATATTTTTAAGAATTTCAGTTGCATCTTAGGTTAAATAGGCTTGGAATGTAAACTATCATTTACAGTACAGTTTTTCAATAGGAGAATATGCTCTGAGTGCCAAACAATAATAACTTGGAAACATAAACCCATCCTGGAAGGACTATTATACTCTGATGCCTTAATTCATCTGACCCATGGATCTATGGCTACAACCTGAAAAGTTGACGTCATGATGATGAAGGTGTGAACTGAAAAATAAGATGAAAACTAACACCAGATGTGACTTTTTTATTGTATTACTTTGTGCTGTCTAAGAAAAATAGCATATATTTCTGGAGCAATGCCACGTTTGAAATCCTGCAGTTTTGTGTAACATAAGCAGAATAGAGCCTAATGTCAGCAGTGTTTTCCTGAGCTGGTCATATGTCTTGAAGGGAAGACATCAGCTTCCCGAAGAGAATATTATATGCCAAGCAATGCAGTATAAGGTACTGAATCCTATTGTTCGACTGTATGGGACAAGATTCAGTCATACACACCTACGATCATGGGAGGCAGTGATAAAAAGACGTTATCAATTTTATTGGCCATTTTATGAAGTTTATCTATTAATTATGAATGATTAGCCTTCTGTGAAAGTGATTTAGTAAATAGTTTTTGTCCATCCAACAGAACTCTAAACTTTAAGCATGAATATTAAAATGTGTGAAAATGGGAAAATACTCTATAATACTGCATTTCACCAAAAATTCTTAGAAGATATTTTTCCCAATTAAAATTCGCCTTGTGTTGCAGATGCCTAAAACTGAGGAATTTTTGAAAGGCCAGGTGTAGCAACAGAGCTTTGAGTTGACTCTCACCTTACTAAGTATTGTACTTCTTGGTTCATGTAAGGGTCAAATTTCCCTGCTAAGTATAGCCATTCAATTTTGTTTACTTACAAAAAATATTTTTAACAAATGGAAAAGGACTAAGGACAATTTTCACAAACAGCACTCTCGGAAAGAAAAACTTTGTTACCCTTGGTTTCTTTTCATTATACATTACTTTGTTCTGCTATAATTGACAGGAAGAAAATCTTCTTCAGAATTGCTGACTTCAGAATATTTCATGCCATCCTGTGACTGTTAGAATAAAATATTTAAGAAAGTGAATTTTTTCTGTAGAATTCTCTAAACTTTGGCTGTTTTCTGTTTATTGGTTTTTGGGGGGTTTTTTTGTTTGTTTTTTGTTTTTTTTTTTCTCCCCCCCCCCCCCACCGCCGTGAGGCATGCAGGATTTTAATTCCCCAACCAGGGATCGAACCCGTGCCCCCTGCATTGGGAGCACGAAGTCTTAACCACTGGACCACCAAGGAAGTCCCTGGCTGTTTCTTTTTCCATATTTATCTACAATTTAGCTGAAATTGCTCTGACTATTGCTCATGGAACAAACATGATACTTGTAGAGACTATACATATTTATTATATCATATTCATGACCTTTTTCTTGTGTTTTAATTCTACTTTGTGATTTATAAATCATATGTAAGCTCTGAGTAAGCTCATCATTGTGGTTGTATACTCACTTCTACCAGGAAGACAAGACTGTCTTATGTTTTTGAAGGAAACTTCATTCCTTCCCTTGAAGGCAACATGTTTTAGATATTTAGAGTAGGGCTGATAAAGGATCTCTCTGGTTTAAATAAAGGAATCCACTTCCAAAAAGCCTCTCCCTCAACTTGCCCTCTTAAATTTCAGAGTTTCTTGTATCTCCTTCCTCCATCTCCCAAGTTACCTTAAGCAGTCTTCTGAGTTGATCTGAAGTACATTTTCAGTGAGATCCAATATGAAGATGACTCCCCTGTCTACACTTCCAGCCACATTTCTCCTGAGCCCTACTACAGGAAAACTGTCTTCACCCCTGGATGTCCCAAATACTCAGAACTATACTTATCTTCTTTCCCTCACATTTTATAAAGCCTCCTGTGAAGCTTATCTTAATAAATAACACCTCTGTTACCTGAACTGGACATGAGAATTATCCTAAAATTTTCCCTTTCTCTAATTCCCCAAGCATCCAATCAATCCAATAAATCCTATGGATCTGTTATATCAGAATGGTCCCAGCAGAGCCCAGCAGAAATATGGCACGAGTTGCTAAAGACCTCCTCAATTTCATGCCCTCCTTCTCACCCCTTATTCACATGGGAATCTACTTTCTTAAGCTTCAGGGGTTTGGCGGGCTGAAGGAAAGAGAAAGGAGATCACTCTGCAGGACTCAGGTGAGAGTGAAATAGTATGGAAATGGAGAGCAGTATGGTAACTATTTCCCAACCAGTTCAAAGAGATTAATCTGACCCTCTATAGTGAATGGGATGCAGGCAGAAGCCAAAGGCTTTTTTAATGAGGGTAATTATAAGACTGCGTAGTTCTGGCCCCTTCACTTCACCTCTGGACACCTGCATTTGACTATTGCCTGGCTTTCCTGTATCTTGTGACACTCCTTCCAATGACCCTCCACAGAGCTACCAGAGCAGTCTTTAAAAACCATTAACTTAATGATTTCATTTCCCTGTTAATGAGACATCAAAAGCTTCCCATAGCTTCAAAGTGATACATCCAATTTGCTGCCCTGTTCTCCCCATCAGTCCCATGCTCTGGCTCCTTCAAACCACTAGTAGTTACCTGAATATATCCTATTGTTTCATGCCACCATGATTTCACATATACTGTCCCCTCTTCTTGGATTACCCTCCTTCTTCCTCAAACGGCCAATATACTAATATTTATTTGTTCTTTAAAACTACTCAGGCATTGCCCTCCAAGGAAAGCCTCTCCTAGCCCCTAGAATGATTTATATACCCATTGTCTGTGTCCCCAAAGCACTCTACATTTACCTCTATCACCCTCATCCACTGTTTTAAGGTCTTTGAGGAAGTATTAGTCATCTTTCTTTTATCCCTGTATGGCCTGGCACATAATAGATACACAATAAATTTTCTGTATAAACAATATAACATTGTTTCCATAGAAACATATTTTCCTAGTTCCAAACAAACTGGTATACAAATATATTTTGTGAACTCAGTCTGTTCAGAAGTTTTATAGACTCTATTCTGGGAAATTGAAAGTCACTTCATATACCACACATGAATAATCAATTGTCAAAGAGAATACAGTCAAATATACTAACTCCAAAACTTCATCAAATATAATTTAACTTTTATTAATTCAGTACCTTCTTCATATCTTGGAATGCCTCATAGGCATAATCATGAACATCAATTTCCTTTGTATTATAAATAAAAGAAGCTTACATAATGATAAAGATTTTTAGCCTTGATACTGGGACATTTGGTATATTAACATTTATTATTATTTTGCCAGAATTAATTCTAAGTTGTATGGCATGCATTTTACAAGGGATGTTCTTAGCTATAGTTGTACTTCCAAACAACCCTTCCAAGAATTTTGAAATAGAAGGTATGGAGAGATCCCAGATCCAACCCAAACTCAGTTGGAATTGCAATGAAAGTCACCTTTCTTTTGTCAAATTGTAATTTAACTAAATATATCCAAAGTCAGAGATCCCTATAGTACAAAACACATAGAAAATTCATTAAATGTCCTGCAGAGAAAAACCCTCTAAAGGTGCACAACATATTCACTTGTCAAAGATCATTTGTTCAACTTGCTGGTGAGCAACTATTTAAACAAAATTAATATGCAAGTCCAAAAGACAAAAATAGTCCTTTCTCTATCTTGCTAAGTATCTTCTATTTTCAGAAATACTGGATACATATTTTCCCAAATAAACATAAAAGGGCTCTTCCTGAACATTGTGCTAGAAACACAGCATCTAGTAATAAATATTATAATTATAGAAAAACTCTTTACTTGAATAAATCATGTATGCCCCATGCACCATTAGCTGACTCTCTGTATTATGATTTGAAATGCCTTTCACATTATGACATGTGTTATTATTTTTGTATATGAAAATGAAGATACTGAGCTGCCACCAGTATGACTTGCATTTTGAGCTGTTTTTTCAAACAGGAATCATAGGTTTTCTCTTAGCCACTCACTTTTGATCAGTGGCAAGTATGTGTGAGATGGCCACCTGGAATTCTAGCATTGTCTGTAGCCCCATAATAGAGATTTATTCTGTATAATTTAACAGGCATTTGAGAGGATGGAACTGATGACCTTGACTTCGGCCACATGAGTAGTAGATTTCAACCAACCAAGATAGCTAACCTTAAAGAAACACTAACCGTAACTCTATAAAGCAAATTATGCATTCAGAAATAAAACTGGATGGATGCTTCCAGAGATATCAATATCATAAGCATGGTTGTTCTCACTTAAAAAATAGATTCCATAGCTCTATTCATTGCTGAATACTGACAGCTTCCAAAAGAGCTAAACTAAAAAATCCATTAAATTAGCACATACTTCAGTGTGAACACTAGTCCTTTGATACATACGAAATCTTGGATGATGGTGTTTGTCACCAGCTAACATTATATCCTCCCTTTTCAGACTGTTTTTCCCAGATGATGTCTCTTTTTCACACTCTGCAATTTTTTTATTAGCACTTCTCCATGAAATGGACCTTTTTATTTTTAGCTTTGCCTAGATTAAATTCCCTTTGATGTATATTTCAAGCTTCCCTTTTGACTAGCTCAGTGTTATAGACCTCACTACATCCTTATTCAAATGGCAGGCACGACGCTGTTCCCTTCTCTAATCACAGCAGCATCCCCTAACAGAATCTATTCCAAGACTCTTGGGAAAAAAATTCATGTTTAATCTATGAGGAGAAATTTAAGATGGATTTCATTTTTCTAATGTATATACATGTGTATAAGATACAAGAAACACAAGAAAGTGCTGCTTAAAGCTTTTTGCTTTGTTTTGCTAATACAAAAGCAATATGTAGGATCTATTGTACTGAATTACAATTATTTTGGCTTAATTTGACTACTATGGGACTTGGAATGCAACGTTTAAAGAACACCAACAAAATGAAGTTCAAATGAAGGACTCAGATCTCAGACAAATACAAATTGAGAAGTAATAAAATAGCTAAATTAACAAGATTATCCCAGCTTTTCTTTTTCCTATCAATAGAGGGACATTTATTTACTTAAAATACTATTTTCAAAGAAAACATTATGACAAAATTAAAGAGCTATAAACCTCTACAGAAGGGATATTCACTCAGACAAGAGGAAATAGAAACACCTAAGTCCCAAAAGTTTGGATAAGTAATTTTTCAAACATGTTTTCATGTATAGTTGACAATAAAATCTCGTTTTATGAATATATATATGTATATATATATATATATATATATATATATATATATATGCCCAAAAAGTTTTTAAAATCTTCTTCACATTATATCTTATTTCCAAATAGAAAATCAGTATTTCCATTAGAGGTTCAGCTTTTACTCAAGCATATCTCTAATGGTTCAAAATTTACTTTTCAATTAAACATTATAAATTGAGCACACAAAAGGGTATGTATAAGATAGTAGTCGCAGACTTCTGTTTAGTGCCTATGAATAAGATAATAATCACTAATTTAGTTTACAACTTAATGGGTGAACAGGACATATACATCAATATAAGTCAAGGCAGAGCAATAGGAGCTAAAATGGAGGTATAAGGTGTTGCAAATCAAAGTTGAGAGAAATCCCAACTGATGTGAGAGTGTTATGACTCTCCTGAAGGAAAGAGTAATTGAGATTCATCTTAAAAGTTGACAATAAATCGTAGAGGCAGATGTAAGGAATCCAAGATATAAGGGAGATGAAGGAAAAGGAAAAGTATCAATGAGGCATAACGTACAGAGAGGACAATAAGTAGCAGTCTAGTTGGGTTGAACTGTGGAGTTTCAAGAGGAAAAGAATGGAAAATTAAGTTGGAAAAAGGTAGGCCAAGGTAATCTCATTTGAGGCAAAAGAAGGAATTTGTACTTTATTCTAGAAGTATAGAATTTTATAGTTGAACTGAAGAGCCATCTAGAACAGCTTGCTGATTTTTCAGTTGAAAAAAAACTAGAGGCCCAGACAAATAACATGAATTTTCCAAGATTACATTGCTAGTTAGTTTCAAGGCCAGGATACGAATCAAAGTCTCCAGATCCCCAATCCTTCCACTCCTCTGCTTCTGAGCAGAGGAGAGACACATTCAGAAATGTGTTGTGCAAAGATCACTCTGGCGGCATCTAAACAATAGATTGAAATTGAGAATGAAAAGAAGCAGAGATTCTATTTAGAAGACTAAGTAGACTAGTCTAGGTGGGAGATAATGAGGACCTGAGCTAAAGTGAGAATAATGAGAATGGAAGGAGCAGACAGATTTGAGTAGCATTTCCCAAACTGCTAGTTGTGTGGGGTGGTAAGTGATGTGAGGAGGAAAAAATGGTTCTCGTTCATTTAATTTTGGAAATGCTAGCTTAAACCAAGATAAGCATCTTCACTATAGGATTTCTAAGAGATTTTACCATCTTAATGTGGAATAAGAATCTCCCAGAGGGAGGTAGAGAAAATGGCATTGCTCAAAGTGTTTTAAACAGAGAATTTTTTTTAATGAAACAACTATTAAAGTAAGTTTTCGTAGAAAACCAACTGTGAAACACTAAGTCAAAGATACGATAAATATGAAGGATTTTGCAAGTGATTGTACCAATATGGAAAAAAATAAGAAAAAAAAAAGCAAAATTGACTCCAGATTCACAAGTCTAAGTGTAGAAAAAGTTGGTTTGTTTCAATACCTCAATTATTGACTATAAATCGGTCATATATCCCATCAGTATCAATAACAAGAATGCACTTGGTGTCCTAGCCAAAATCTTTTGTTGTTATGCCACTTCAACCAGTTGAAAAGAAAGGCATCTCTCAAAGTGTTTGGGAAAACATAGTTGTTTCCTAAATGGGTAAACATTTTTCAATACCAAAAAGGTTTAAAATTAAGTATAGAAGTGTTTAAAAGAGTTAAACCTTAATTGTAAGATTTTTTTTGCACATTGGTATTTTATATACATGTATCATTAAAGAACATTTGGTCTATTCAAATAACAGTTCAGACTTATAATTCCAATTTAAAATGTACAATTGAGTAATTGATTTATTTTACTTTTTCATCTTTATTAAGGTATGATTGACAAATAAAAATTGTGTACCTATAGATTGTACAACATGATTTTTTTAAGTAGTGCTTGAATAATTGGTTTAGACTGGTGATTTTAGTTGCCATCTTACTATTAAGAGAAATTAAATTTCACTATATTAACAAGTTTACTCTTTTTTCTCAGATTTATAAGAATTAAGAGCCTTGGAAAGGTTTTGGTTATAAAAATAGATCATTATAGTGTTTATGAGACAAATCAAATGTATTAAATTCATAAGTAAAGGTTGAAATGTTTAAGTGAGTTTAATTAAGTATGTTTGTAAATGTTCCTAAATAGTAATCCGAGGCCCCTTGAAAAGTGATAGCTAAAAACTGCTAAACTTATAAACAGAATAAGATTTGTAAGTTGAACCTGAGAGCTAAAGGATGAACTTTTGTTTTATTTGTTGTTGTTTTTTGTTGAGTTTTTTTTTCACTTGTAACTTCAATAAATTGAATAATAATTTTAAATATCAAAGTTCAAAGTTATGCTGGATAATTTTTTTGGCAGATAAAAGCTTACCCAATCTCAAAGAAGTCAGCAGTGATTGATGGGTAGATTATGGAAACCTTTGAGAGAACCCATTGGGTACAGTGGTGGAAGCTGAGTGCAGGATTTCTGGTGGTGAAGATATGGGCACAGAGTCATAGCCTCTTGTATTATTTTCCTATTGCTGCTGTAAAAAATTAGTACAACTGAGTGGCTGTAAACAACACAAATGTATTCTCTTACAGCTCTGGAGGTCAGAAATCCAAAATGAATCTTCCTGGGCTAAAATCAAGGAATCAGGAGGGACGCTTTCTTTCTGGAGACTCTAGGGAAGAATCGATTTCCTTGCCTTTCTTGGCTACTAGAGACATTCTGTATCCTTAGTCCATGGCCCCTTCACCCATTTTCAAAACCAGCAGTTACCATCTTCAGATCTCTCTTATCTTCTGCCTCTCTCTTTCATCTTTTAAGAATCCTTGTGGGCTTCCCTGGTGGCGCAGTAGTTGAGACTCTGCCTGCCAATGCAGGGGACACGGGTTCAAGCCCTGGTCTGGGAAGATCCCACATGCCGCGGAGCAACTAGGCCCGTGAGCCACAACTACTGAGCCTGCGCGTCTGGAGCCTGTGCCCCGCAACAAGAGAGGCTGTGACAGTGAAAGGCCCGCGCACCGCAATGAAGAGTAGCCCCTGCTTGCCGCAATTAGAGAAAGCCCTCGCACAGAAACGAAGACCCAACACAGCCAAAAATAAATAAATAAATTTATAAAAAAAAAAAAAAAAAAGAATCCTTGTGATTACACTAAGCCGATTTCCCCATCTCAAGAGCCTTAATTCGATCACATATAAAATACCTTTTGCCATGTAAGGTAACATATTCACAAGTTACAGGGAATAGGACGTGGACACCTTTGGGGAGGTCATTATTCTGCCTACCATGATTATTATTCAAAACACTTAACAAAGAAGGGAAAGAGACAGTCTTTGGTATTTGAGTGACAAAAAGTTTAATGGAAGGGTTTTTGGTAGGCAGAAAAAGAAGCTAGTTAAGAAGGAGGGAAAAAATTAAGGAAGAAAATATTGACAAAGTTGGTCCTAGAGAGCCCAGATAGAGAGTCACTCTTGTAAAGGAAAAATGGAGACTCCTTCTTGGGTCAGGAGCAGAGAACAAGAGGAAGAGTAAAGATGCCAATAGATTTAGATGAAGAAGAAGGAGGTTGGGGGACGCCATCTCAATGATTTAAACTTTTCAGTGCAAGTGAGCAGCCCTATAGATAAGACGAAGGAATTTAAAGCTCCAGTTAATGTTCCTGCTCCTGATACCTCCCAAGCTCCCACCCACTTCCTTCAAAATCACTAAATCACTATTAACCCCATGCCATGCCATTTTTATTGGACTTTTGTATATATTTAACTAAGGGTGAAGCAGTATAGTATAGTGTTTACAGACTCTGGATTCAGACTGCCTAGATTTCCATCCTCATTCCACCACTTAATAACATAACTTGAATTACATTTTAAGAAAACAGAGATAACCTCTCTGTGCCTCAGTGTCTCATCTATAAAACTGAGATAATAATGGCATATACATCACAAGGTTATTATGAAGATTAAATGTTTTAGTAAATTTTAAACGATTAGATCAGTGCCTGACACAATTGGTGAGGAATATAATAAACATTGGCTCTTATTATTTTCAAGAATTTTTCATGGATTTTATATATTGAGATCAATATTGATATTTATAGCTTTATCTGTAAAGTTCAAATCTGAGATGATTTACTCACATATTTCTTTACAATTTTTGAAAATCTATATATACAGCTGCAATATGGTGGACTTAGTACCTTGACCAACACTGCACTGAAAATATAAAATGCTGGATAAACTATTTTAAAACCTTATTAATGGCATCTATAATATGGCAAGAAAATAAGGAATACTCAAGCAAAAAACGTAGTAAAGCTGAAACCCAGAGGGTAAAATAGAACACTGAAGCTGGTTTTAGCCTCGAGTCCATTTGCCAATCCAGGTGAACCTGAGTTTTTCATTTTTCACAACCTCAAGGGCCTGAGAAATAAAACCTAAGATGAGGCATCTAATAGGAGACCCTATGCCAATAAAGCTGGGACCCTAAAGAACAACACTTCCAATCTAAGGATAAATTAGTAATAATCCCTAATCTCCACTGAGACTTGCAAAGAAAACTACTTATCTCAAATTTATTTGTGAACACAGCTGGCCTTCATGCAGGTTTACAGCCTAAATTCATACTATCTGAATGGAGCAGAAAGCCTCATGCCTATATTCTTAAATTTTCAACAACTCTATGTACATATATGCACACTATATTTGCAGCTATGGGATTAGGAATAATGATATATTTTAAGGACTTGGTTATATGAAAGTTTTGCAATTGAAGTTGACATTTTTTATGGATTTAAAATTACCTTTTTTGGTTTATCTTTTTATTTGATGACATCACTTTCCCAAACATGAGCACAGCTCTCTTTCTACACATGGCTTTATTATGTCAAGTTTTCACTCATGGCAAATAGCCACATATTGTCTAAGTACCATCACAGAGCCATCCAACAAGGAAGTTGAATGAGATAAACATAGTTATAGCTTCTCTTCTTTTTAAAATGTAAATTAAATACCATTTCTGTTTCTCTTCCCCCTATTTAGGAAAGTGTCAGAAACAATAATTTAAGAAAAACAGTTGAGGGAACCGACAGAATGGTCTCAAGGATACAGACTTCCACATGGAAGATTCATCTGAAAAATTCCTCATGTAAGGTTCACCTAGCCAACTCAAGAAGCTTGAGAATCAGGAGCATAGAGGTTGCATTCTGGATAATGAGCATGAGGTTGGATGCCTCACCATGCCAAAAAGAGCCTAAATTATTTAGCATGATTTTGTTCCTGCTTGACTTATTTCTTAATACCTAAGTCCACATTGTCATCTGCAGCCTCTATAGAAAAATATGGAGAGTTCATCCTAAGCAGAAGGTAGATTCAAAGTGATGGCTTCTTTATGAGTAGGAGTTCCTGGCCAGCACTTCTTTCTCTGCCATGATTCTGCGGACTCCAATGTCTCTAAGGGATTGCATGTTAGACTAAAAGGGAGGCAATCTGGTTGGCATGACCCTCCCAGGCTCATGGTTCCACAATCCAGCATGGTAGGGGTAGCATAGGGACTCTTCATCACTGGATATACCTACTTCTCCCAGAAGGATTCTGCATTTTAGGAAAAACTGCATGCAGGTATTAGAAGGAAAAGTGAGAAAGTTTCGGTTTAAAGAACCAGCTAGTAAACAGAATCAGTAAAGCAGAGCTATTGGTACACCTTCCAGAGTATGGGAAAACCCACCTAGTGCCAAACAACCTTCCAAGATGCTGGTCACCTGTGGTGGTTAATTTTATGTGTCAACTTGACTAGGCTATGGTGCTCAGTTGTTTGGTCAAACACCAGGTGCTGTGAAGGTACTTTTTAGATGTCATTAACATTTAAATCAGTAGACTCTGAGTAAAACAGATTACTTTTCATAATATGAGTGGGTCTCATCCAATCAGTTGAAGGTCCAACAGCAAAGACTGAGATTTCCTGAATAAGAAGGAATTTTCCACAAGACTACAACATAGAAACCCTACATGAGTTTTCAGTCAATTGCCCTGTAGAATTCAGGCTCCAGATTGCAACATCAGCTCTTACCTGAATCTCCAGGCTGCTGATTTCAGATCTGCCAGCACCTACAATCAATTGAGTCATTTCCTTAAAAGATCTCTCTCTCTTTTCTCTCTTGCTCTTTCACTCTCTCCTCTCTCTCTCAAATAAAATAAAAGTTATTTTATTTTTGGATAAACTTTACTCTGGATAATTTTATACCTTAACAAAGCATATGTGGTTTTCTTTTTCTTCTTTAGATAAAGCTGTAAACAATCTATATATAGAACACATTGTCATTTTTGCAGTTTTAATACTTGGAGTCAATTTTTAAATACATGTTTCTGTGAGATTTCAAAAATTAAGATTATTTTGTTAACATTATATACAAAATTAAAAGACATGTTTATCACAATTCTGTATAAAGAGCAAAACTACTACATAAAACTAAGAATAACTTACTTTCATCACTTTTGTCAATTTGTAGGGGAAAAAAACTTAAGCAAAAAGCTTAATTTAAAGTAGTCTTGGACTGTTAGTGCAAACAGATATGCAAGCCAAAGAATTCCCAGTATTCCAAGAAAAATGAGTGACCTACATTCAAATATCACTGAACACTAAAGAAAACCAGTCACCAATACTGAGAATCAACAGACTTTCAATTATTTCAGATATTGGAACTAACAGATACAGAATATAAAATAGTGATTATTAATACATTAGATTTAAAGAATTAATATATAAGCTTGAAAATATGAGCAGGAACAAGATACTATAAAGAATAAGCAAGCCTACTTTACAGAACCAAATAAAATGTCTAGATGTCAAAACAATAACAACTGAAATTTAAAACTCAGAGGATAGGTTAACAACAGATTAGACACAAGATGAAAAGATAACTAGTGAACTTTAAAATACACCTGAAAAAGTTACTAGGATGCCAGGAGAGACACAGAACAAATATATGAAAAAGATTTAGAGACCTGGAAGATACAGTGAAAAAGTTTAACAGAAGTCTTTATAAGTTCTAAAAGGAGAGAGAGAGAATAGGGAACAGTCCATTTTTGAAAAGATATGGCAAAGAAATGATAAAAATGCATGAATCCACAAATTCAAGAAGTCCAGTGAATCCCAATAGAACAAATAAAAGGAGATCTGCACTTAGATCCATTATACGGAAACTAGAACACCAAACATTTCAATGAGGGCAGTCTACTTTGTTCACCATTGCGTCCCCTAGTGTTGGCACTCAATATGTACTTGATGAATGAATAACAGAAGGTTATAGTCAATGGGAAGGTCATATGTTTGAAATCATGGTGGTGGCATATTTCTGAATAGCAATGAGTCTACTAAGGCTCTACGTTCATGGATGTCTGAAATGGAGTAGAAATTTAACAGTAAAGTTGAGAAGGTAGAAACACTGTGATTATATTACTCTATATTGTTTAATGACTTAGAATACTCAAATAAGACCAAAAAAATCAAATATGCTATACAAATATTTGTTCTTAAAATTAGTCATTGTACCTGAGCAGCCAAAATATTTTGTTCTAAAATTCATTTCATGCTGTCCTGGAGAAAATATTATGAGAAGCTGTAGTAGTCATGGGAACTGTTCACAAATATTCTGACTTTCTCTCATTCCAGGAATGTGCTTTGATCGCACTTTCCTGCCTATGTGAAGTTAGATGCTTCCATATGACTTGCTTTGGCAGAAACATGAAAAGTGACATGTGTTACTTGTATATGGGAGTTTAAAGAGCTAGTGCCTGCTTTGCCACTACCTTTCTTTACCTTCTGCCATGGCAATGTTCCTGATAGTGGCTGCTCTTCAGGCTGGGTTCCAGACGAGCAGTGCAAAAGCCCCCAAAGCTGCCCCATGTTGGACATATACTATGAGTGAGAAATAAACATTTGTGGTTTTTAAGCCACTGAAACTAGGGGTTGTTTTGCTGAATGAGCATGAACTAGCCTTTCTTAATTAATACAAAAGCTCTAAGAGTTTCTACACTTCTATAGAACATTTGGCCTAACCTGTAGTGCTTAAATTCCAAATCGGAAGATCTAGATTACATATTCAGTAACATTTTCTCAGTGACACAAATCTCAGAATATGGTGCCAAGTGAAGCTGTAGAACTGTCTTTTCAGGCAGCGTTGAAAAGAGAATAGTGTCTGATCTGGTTTAGGTTTCAAGCTGCCTAATAAGGCAGTATATTATATAACCACTCGAATTTCCTCCAGCCTTATGTTTTACACTCTTTAGTATTATGCCATGGCTGGAAAGAAATAGGTTACAGAGAAGAAACATACGGTTCATATTCTAGGTTAGTCAGCAAATTCTATACAATATGTTAGTTATTTTAAGATTCGCAGTGACTCTTCAATGCTATTAAAGTAAAACTGGTGAATCGTAACAGCCCTTTGTATAAATTAATTGAAAAAATTAAGGCCCAGCAGTGCCTATAATGTGTGCAGTGTAAACCGATCATTTTCTTTCATTCAGAAACAAATGTTTATTACTAACGAAGTTCCGGGCACTTAGCTAGACCCTACAGATACAAAGATAAATAGAAAATGGTCCCTGTCTTCCAGGGTCTTATAGAAGCCCAGCAGTCATCTAAAAAACTGATTATAGGATAATATGTTAAGTGCTATAGTTGAGGGATAAATATAGCTTTAAGTGATCACAGAGAGGTAAGAAAATAAGGAACAAAATATGTCAAAGAAAGCTTCCAGGGAGAAAAAAAAAATCCATGTCATTAATTGTTGATGAAGTCTTTTATATGTATATATATATATATATATATATATATATATATATATATATATATATATATATATACACATACACATATATATATAGTGAGAAAAAGTTAGAGAAAAACACATACATACATATACATATATTCAGATTTTAGCTAATTTGAATGCATAATTTATGCCTTTATCTAAAATGGATGTGAAAATGAATATTTTGGAACAGAAATAGTAAGGCATAGCAAATTTGGGTTTATCAATTTTCAAAAGCCACCTTAAACATGATAACCTCTGTCTTTGATAATTCAAAAGAATTTCAGGATACTAAAAGGCCTTGAGTTGTTACCTAAGGTAAGTAACATTTAACCTCTGAACCTCAATTTCTGATCTGTGAACTGGAGATAACACTTACCCTGAAGGACTGTTCTGAGGATTAGGAATAACAAAGCACATGGCATGTAACTTGCAAATAATTTGCCTTCAGTAAATAGTAGTTGTTACAGTTATAGTTGTTGTATGTGTTATCATTAGAATTAGAAGATAAACTGTACCTGCACTGACCATGAAACGTGCTGTGGAAGTTATGTTTTTGAAATAAGCCCTGTTAGGACTTTGTTATGTATTATCTTTCTATTTCTATTTTCTTTTTCTTATAAAAGTATACTATAAGGTTTACCGGCCCCCCCCCCCCCACACACACACACACACAAATTCAGCATCTGGGCTCTTTGATTATTTGAATTCAGAATCAACAGGAGTTTATAGGTTTTAAGGAAATGAAAGGAGGTGAAGCATGCAAAGCTCCCAAGAAACATGATAAAGTGGAAAATGTATAAGGAAATGAAGGATTCAAAGACATCTGGCAACCTCAGTCATTGAATCAAAATATTCATGGGGCAATGGTTACTGCTGGAGGCTTCTGCCAGGCATAAAATATCACAGTCATCTTTAACATTCCTTCTCCAATCTACAAGCAAGGCAAACTTCTCCATAGCTAATAAGTGCCTGCGGTGGTTATTATTTTACCTCTTGGTTACATAAATTACTCAAAAATAGCACCCATGTTTTCTAGATATCTATGCAATACTTTAAACAGTAGATACATAATAAAATAATAAGAAATGAGAGCAGATATCATCTCATCTAACAAGCTTTCAATATGTCCTCTTTTTTTTTTTTTTGTAAAATAAGGCTGGAATACAGTCAAGAGATAAGAATAATTTCTCCTTAGTTTGTCACTGCAGCTGATTAGAAAGCAAAGATTTAGCAATTAGATGGCTAATGTTATACATAAAATAACATCTGTGCTTAGAAACCCAAATCTGTATTGTTAAGATATGTTGGGAGAAAATTCTCCATGGGTCTCTCATGTTTCTGCATGTCTTGCAAGCAGAGACACTGACAGCTTTTGTTCCAGACTGTCTTTTCAAGGACGTTTGTATAGCAAACAACCTTGGAAAACGGATATAGTGTCTTCCTTGGGAACAGAGGGCAGATTTATTTGCTGTCTGTATAATAAAGAGAATGTCTCTCTACA
Source organism: Balaenoptera musculus (assembly GCF_009873245.2). Lineage (NCBI taxonomy): Eukaryota > Metazoa > Chordata > Mammalia > Artiodactyla > Balaenopteridae > Balaenoptera > Balaenoptera musculus. The sequence goes on from NC_045786.1 coordinate 121,155,111, forward strand.
AAGTAAAGACTAGGCAATTTGGCTTGCAGCCCATTATGAAAGACTGGAGTTCTCACTATGCTGTACACCTGAAACTAACACAATATTGTAAATCAACTATAGTTCAACTTAAAAAAAAAAAAAGACATTGGAGTTCTGTAAGTTCCTCAGTTGTGTTGCACACCCACAATATGACCATCATCCACCTGGATGACTCCACATTGTACACGCAGGATTTAAGGAGTAAGAGGAACCAACATAAAGATGAAGATTATGCTGCCTGCTGTATCGTAAGCATTAGTTCTTTTCTCTGATCCAGGAGTCTCATGCCTTTGCTCACTGTATGGTCGGGCCACTCAAGATGGCTGTTCTCTTGCTCTCTGTACATCCCCTGCTTGACCAGTGCCTGCTTCACCTATACCCTACTCACATGACTGATCTTCCTACCTACTTGCCCCTGCCTCAGCTAGTGATTGTTCTTATCAAAGGGGTGGTGAGTGGTGTGCCCCTCTGCTGGTTTCCCTGGTAACTAATGAGCCAACCTGCGTAATTCCCCCTATAACTGGCAATCTCCCCTTCCCCTGGGGAGCAAAGCCTGCTGCCACATCCTGCCTGCTGTCTGCCGAACACTGTGGGGTGTCGCTCCAGGACTTTGCTTCACATGTGTAAGCTCCCCATCCATTAAACCGTTGATGTCTCTGTCACTGACTCCAGGCTCTTTCTTCAGTCTTGAAGCTGGGCAAGCAGAGGCCTTGTAGGCCTGCGGGGTACAACCCAACAGTCAGCATCCATGAAACTGTGGCAGGCTGACTTGTTCACTTGCAAATAAGGTTGAGTCTCAGAGCGTTCACAGTTCTTGAGAAGGCATAGCTTAAAAGTTAAATACTTTGTCAACCACAAGCTCACTTCAGAAGAATGGTGCCTTTCAACTAAATAAATATTTAGTGAGAATCTGCATGTACAAAACACAGTGACTCAATTCCAAGTTCCAAACTCTATTCGTATTAATATGGGAGTAACCCAGAGAAAACCGTAATTCAAAAAGACACATGCGGGCTACCCTGGTGGCGCAGTGGTTGAGAGCCTGCCTGCCGGTGCAGGGGACACGGGTTCGAGCCCTGGTCTGGGAAGATCCCACGTGCTGTGGAGCAACTGGGCCCGTGAGCCACAATTACTGAGCCTGCGCGTCTGGAGCCTGTGCTCCACAACAAGAGAGGCCGTGATAGTGAGAGGCCCACACACCGCGATGAAGAGTGGCCCCCACTTGCCACAACTAGAGAAAGCCCTCGCACAGAAACGAAGACCCAACACAGCCAAAAATAAATAAATAAATAAATTTTAAAATGGTCCACATCAAAAAAATCTTAAAAAAAAAAAAAAAGACACATGCACCCCAATGTTCATTGCAGCACTATTTACAATAGCCAGGTCATGGAAGCAACCTAAATGTCCATCAACAGACGAATGGATAAAGAAGATGTGTTACATATATACAATGGAATATTACTCAGCCATAAAAAGGAACAAAATTGGGTCATTTGTAGAGACGTGAATGGACCTAGAGACTGTCATACAGAGTGAAGTTACTCAGAAAGAGAAAAACAAATATCGTATATTAACGCATAGATGTGGACTCTAGAAAAATGGTACAGATGAACCAGTTTAAAAACATATACTTTTTAAAAAAGAGAAATGTCTTTAACTTCAAATTCACTATAGAGGGACTATATAATTTATCATTCAACCAGGGACAGTTTGGGGGAGTGAAAGATGGCACTATTAATTATTATACTGAGACAAAAGACATTTTGACCTATTTTACTAGCAAAATGAGTCTATTTGAGAACAGCAAAGAATCGCAATTCAGGACATGCAAGCTATGGTGAACCACAGGCAAGTCTGAAGAACAAAGGAGAGGACGGTTCTTTTATAGAGAAGAAAAGGGAGTTGAGAGGGGCTGCCATAAGCAGAGTCCACTAGAGAAAACTGGGAGTTTGAAGTGTAGTGGCTTTTCATTGGCTGCCTTGTGCCAGTCTCTCATTGACTGGGCTGTTGTTGAGCAAGGAGAAATTCTTCCTTCCTCCTACTGGGTGGTAAAGTATTGGCATACCTCAGAGCTATTGTGCATTCGGATCCAGACCACCACAATAAAGTGAATACTACAATAAAGCAAGTCACATGAAGTTTTTGGTTTCCCAGTGCATATAAAAGTTATGTTTACACTATAGTCTATTAAGTGTGTAATAGCACTATGTCTAAAAAACAATGTATATAACTTAATGTTAAAATAATGATATTGGAAAAATGGCTCCAGAAGATTTGCTCAATGCAAGGTTTCCAGAAATCTTCAATCTTAAAAAGAAAAAAAATAAAAAGCAGTATCTGCGAAGCACAATAAAATGAGGTATGCCTGTAGTAACTTTCTTCTGTTGGAGATGCAATTATACGCTCTTCTGTTGGGTCTGCAATTGGTGTGGAGTGATAGGGCATGAGCGCTCTCCCTTCTGGCCTCCTGGGTCCATTTTAAATGAGGCTTCTGTTTATTAATTTTCACAGACATAAACCAAGACTGAGACATAACCAGGCTGAAGATACCAACTACATTCCCAGGAGTTCAAAGAACCAATCCTTTTTCCAAACCGTCCAGGGTTTGGGAAAAAAATGTTTTTATATTCAGCTCCAGTTTTTAAGCTTTTCTCACTTTCAGGTTGGTTATAAACTTATAATCAGAGCAAAGCTACCCAAAATCTAACACATGCAAACAAGGGAGTTTTGCAAGCAATTTTTTTAAGTATTTTCTGGGACTGGCTCAGTGCACATTTACTTCTCACAGAGTTATTTATTTTGAAATGACTTGCAGGATTTCATTCAGTGTCATCCCTTCAGGGGACACAAACTACAACTAGCACCAAGAGTAATTGTAATGCTAATTCCCTAAACACCACACTGTTAATTAATCTCAGTGAATAATAGGATTTCTAATGCAAATTGTTCTGATGTCATCCATTGCCTAAAGGTGTTTCTAATGATCTATGTGAAATGTCAGAAGCTATGCTTTAATCATGTGTGATAGAGAATTTGGACAAACAAGCAAAGAAATCTGGTTGATCTGAAGTCAGTGGTAGCTAGATCAACAGAAACCTGCTAGAGAACTTGAAAGAATTTTATTTTCCCAGGAGTGTTTTCTCTTCCTAAGGAGCAATTACAGTGAAGTCAGGACAGACATGAAACTTATTAGGAAGTAACTATAATGGACAATGAGTAATGCAAACAACTCTGGTCATTTGAAACAGGAGGGAAGGGGGCAGGGCACAGCCTTCAAAAGAATGATATAGCCATAGTACAAGACAAAGACTGGTTGGAACCAACTGGGTCCAAGATGGTGGAAGATTTGACTTCCAGTGGACCTTGAGCCTCATTATATATTCATTGTAATACATTAGCATGCTAAATGACATACCCACCAGTGCCATTAAAGTTTTGAGGCCAACCATAAAAGGCCAAAAAGTGGGCAGTGACCCAATGCCTGGAAATCTCTACTCCTTCCCCAAAATTGGAATAATCCTCCCACTCATTAGCCTATGAAATTACCCAGCCCATAAAAACTAACCATGCCACATTTCGAGGCCTCTTGCCTCTTGCCTTCTGAGATGGCCCACACTCTGTCTGTGGAGTGCGTTTCTCTCTAAATAAATCCACTTCTTACCTATCACTTCGTCTCTGAATTCTTTCACGACAAAGCAAGAACCTTAAATTCACCGGGAACAATTTATCTTCAAGGCACACTTCCAGAGAGGTTTGATTTCCTGTTTTTTAAGCATTGTGTGTAGTTGCTGAAGAATTCATCTTGGCATTGATGTTGCCATTTGAGCATTCTGAAGAAAAGGATTTGTACTGTGTAGAATCAAGATTTAACAATCCAAACATTGCTATTGTTGCTTCTCATTTTTTTTCCATGTTGTGCGTCATTGAGCTGTATATGAACAATAGACTAAAACATGCAACGGTGGATAAAAGGCATATATCCTCCTCATCTGAATGACTGCTGCCAGCAAGGAATTCCAGGTTTTTGGGCATTCTTCCTTGACTTCTTCTATTCTAAACATTGATTTATCCCCAAGGAAGTACAGACTAGGCATTTATTTATTAATCTACAGAAGATCTTTATGTCTTTGGGGTTGCATGTTTGTGATAAAGACTGTTCATTGCCTTTCACTATCCATTATCCCTTTCTTTCTCTTAGTATTAAGTGGACATTTTGCTTCCAAGCTAGAGACTATATTCCCTAGCTATGTTGCAGCTAAATGTGGGTTCTATATTCCTCAGCACCCTTTGCAGCCAATAGGATGCCCTAAAGTGATGTGAGAGGCACTTAGGCCACTTCTTTTTCCCTTTGTGAGCACTGGAACTCAGATGTGTTGGTGGTAAGCCAACTTAAAACATGCAGCTGAGTGAAATTGAGCAGGATCCTGCAGGTGACAGACCCCTGTGTGTCTCCCACTTCTTTGTAGAGAAAAACAAAAAAAACAAACAACAACAGAAAGCTTTAGTCTCCTAGGCCTTCCCCAAGTTCCAAAAAGCTGACTCAATTTGTTAATGATTAGAGAAGTGAGAAAATGCAGAAACAAAGGAAAAGTAGTCAAAAGAAAAGTAATAGTAGCTTGAATAATAGTTGAGTGATACCGGTCAGAATGGCCATCATCAAAAATCTAGAAACAATAAACGCTGGAAAGGGTGTGGAGGAAAGGGAACAGTCTTGCACTTTTGTGGGAATGTAAATTGATACAGCCACTATGGAGACAGTATGGAGGTTCCTTAAAAAACTACAAATAGAACTACCATACGACCCAGCAATCCCACTACTGGGCATATACCGTGAGAAAACCATAGTTCAAAAAGAGTCATGTACAAAAATGTTCATTGCAGCTCTATTTACAATAGCCAGGACATGGAAGCAACCTAAATGTCCATCAACAGATGAATGGATAAAGAAGATGTGGCACATATATACAATGGAATATTACTCAGCCATAAAAAGAAATGAAATGGAGGTATTTGTAATGAGGTGGATGGAATTAGAGTCTGTCATACAGAGTGAAGTAAGTCAGAAAGAGAAAAACAAATACAGTATGCTAACACATATATACGGAATCTAAGGAAAAAAAAAAAAAAAGGCCATGAAGAACCTAGTGGCAAGACGGGAATAAAGACACAGACCTACTAGAGAATGGACTTGAGGATATGGGGAGGGGGTGGGGTGAGATGTGACAGGGTGAGAGAGTGTCATGGACATATATACACTACCAAATGTAAAATAGATAGCTAGTGGGAAGCAGCCGCATAGCACAGGGAGATCAGCTCGGTGCTTTGTCACCACCTAGAGGGGTGGGATGGGGAGGGTGGGAGGGAGGGAGATGCAAGAGGGAAGAGATATGGGAACATATTGTATATGTATAACTGATTCACTTTGTTATAAAGCAGAAGCTAACACACCATTGTAAGGCAATTATACTTCAATAAAGATGTTTAAAAAAAAATAGTTGAGTGATAAAACAGAGTCAGTACTCCTAGTTCCTTCTCACGGGATATAAATAAAAATTGGATGCATATCCTTGAGGTGTTTTACAGAAACCAGGACCCCACCAGATAGAAACTGCTGACCACAAGCACATAGACCCCAGACTGGTTGGAGCCAGAAGACTGATGATTAAGATTCCCAAAACATCATCCTGTTATCTTACCACCAACCAATCAGAAGAATGTCTACACACTGATCACACATCCTGTGACCCTCACCCCTAATGTTGCCTTAAAAAACCTTTGTCCATTGGGGAGTTCAAGTCTTTTGAGCATTAGCTGTCCATTCTCCTTGCTTGGCACCCTGCAGATAAATGTTGTACTTTCCTTCATCACACCCTGGTGTCTGTGGATTGGCTTTTCTGGGCATCTGGCAAACAAACCCAAGTTCTGTTTGGTAACACAAAGTTAACACCCTGTATCATAGAGCAGTGAGTTAGAAGGTGCCTACAACCCTGAGAGGCCAAACTTGACACCTTGGACCACTTTTCAACTCAGCCTTTTTATAGAGATAGAGATAGAAAAAATTTCCTATCTTGCTTAATCCACTTTTATTTTGATCTCTCTTAAAGTAGCCAACTAGTATTAAAATTAAAAAATATTACGAACTATTTTAGGATTGTCCTGCTTATTACTTATCTGAGATTACTTTAAAAGTTGGCATGTGGCTGATAAACATATCTGTTAAAGAACAAAATCTAGTCCAGGGCTTTATTAGAAAAAAAATGTTTTAACTCATATGCTAATTACATTTCATTGCTCATCAGTTAACCTGCTTCTATTGTCATGCATTCTGAGAAATAGCTTAGTAAATTGAAACTTTAGAGTTGAAATGTAGTTACTTAAAAACAAGATGTGACTTTTTTTCCAGGAAAAAACTTAAATTGGGATCTCCCAGTTTCGCTTTTTCTCTTTATATGTAATGTCCCATAATAAAAAATGGAATTCTATTACTAATAGTATAACAAACATACAAGATATTTGTCAACCATAAAAACCGGTGAAACAACAGTATGTCTGCTGAGAATTTTACTTCAGTCACATCAAGAACTTACAGTGTATGCCATCATTGCTTTCATCTTCATCATTCAAAGAATGTTCACTACACCATTGTCAGTGAGGTATGAACAAAGCTTCTAACTCTAGACCGGTAAGATTTACTTTGTAATTATTGACTGCTTTCTGTTATTTATTTTTCTCATGTAAATTGGTCATTGGGATGAGATAAGTAAGAAATTTCATAAGAAGTTCTACAAAAAAAAAAAGAAAAAAACTCTAAATTTAAATTATTATGTAACATTGTTATATTTCCTAAGGCTTTTCTTTTATTCATTTATCCACATATCCATTTATTGTTTCATTCAGCAAATCTTTGTTGAGCAATGTACTAGGTCCATGAAATTTAGCATGAATAAGATACAGCTTTTCCCTCAATGATGCAACAGACTATTAGAGAAATAGGTAAAGAAAATAATTATGTAAGAAGATGAAGAAAATTTCAATCACCAAAATATCTCTGTGGAACGCATTGCCTTCTTGGAGGAAATACATGGCTACGCTGCATTAGGTGATGGGTACTACCCCCAAGTTTCATGCTCTAAATTTTTTAATTTTATTTTATTTTATTTTATTTTTGCTTTTTCAAGTTTAAAATTTTACATTTATTTTACAGTAAAAATAGCAGGAAATTTGTTCCTTATAAGTACTGAGGGATCATTATTAAATAAAATTTACAGCAATTTTGCTTTGTAAGAGTTCTTCTTTGTGTGTGTGTGTGTGTGTCTGTTAGTTTCTGCTTTATAACAAAGTGAATCAGTTATACATATACATATGTCCCCATATCTCTTCCCTCTTGCATTTCCCTCCCTCCCACCCTCCCTATCCCACTGCTCTAGGTGGTCACAAAGCACTGAGCTGATCTCCCTCTGCTATGCAGCTGCTTCCCACTAGCTATCTATTTTACATTTGGTAGTGTATATATGTCCATGCCACTCTCTCACTTTGTCCCAGCTTACCCTTCCCCCTCCCCGTAGCCTCAAGTCCATTCTCTAGCAGGTCTGCATCTTTATTCTCATCTTGCCCATGTGTTCTTCTGACCATTTTTTTCTTTCTTTTTCTTTTTTAGATTCTATATATATGTGTTAGCATACAGTATTTGTTTTTCTCTTTCTGACTTACTTCATTCTGTATGACAGACTCTAGGTCCATCCACCTCACTACAAATAACTCAGTTTCATTCCTTTTTATGGCTGGGTAATATTCCATTGTATATATGTGCCATATCTACTTTATCTGTTCATCTGCTGATGGACACTTAGGTTGCTTCCATGTCCTGGTTATTGTAAATAGAGCTGCAATGAATATTTTGGTACATGATTCTTTTTGAATTATGGTTTTCTCAGGGTATATGCCCAGTAGTGGGATTGCTGGGTTGTATGGTAGTTCTATTTTTACATTTTTAAGGAACCTCCGTACTGTTCTCCATAGTGGCTGTATCAATTTACATTCCTACCAACAGTGTAAAAGGGTTCCCTTTTCTCCACACCCTCTCCAGCATTTATTGGTTGTAAATTTTTTGATGATGGCCATTCTGACTGGTGTGAGATGATATCTCATTGTAGTTTTGATTTGCATTTCTCTAGTGATTAATGATGTTGAGCATTCCTTCATGTGTTTGTTGGCAATCTGTATATCTTCTTTGGAGAAGTGTCTATTTAGGTCTTCTGCCCATTTTTGGATTGGGTTGTTTGTTTTTTTGATATTGAACTGCATGAGTTGCTTGTATGTTTTGGAGATTAATCCTTTGTCAGTTGCTTCATTTGCAAATATTTTCTCCCATTCTGGGGTTTTCTTTTGGTCTTGTTTATGGTTTCCTTTGCTGTGCAAAAGCTTTTAAGTTTCATTAGGTCCCATTTGTTTATTTTTATTTTTATTTCCATTTCTCTAGGAGGTGGGTCAAAAAGGATCTTGCTGTGATTTACATCATAGAGTGTTCTGCCTATGTTTTCCTCTAAGAGCTTGACGGTGTCTGGCCTTACATTTAGGTCTTTAATCCATTTTGAGTTTATTTTTGTGTGTGGTGTTAGGGAGTGTTCTAATTTCATTCCTTTGCATATAGCTGTCCAGTTTTCCCAGCACCACTTATTGAAGAGTCTGTCTTTTCTCCATTGTATATTCTTTTTTTTTTTATAGAAGATTTTCTTTTTTACTTTTATTTATTTATTTATTTATGGCTGTGTTGGGTCTTCGTTTCTGTGTGAGGGCTTTCTCTAGTTGTGGCAAGTGGGGGCCACTCTTCATCGCAGTGCTCAGGCCTCTCACTATCGCGGCCTCTCTTGTTGCAGAGCACAGGCTCCAGACGCGCAGGCTCAGTAATTGTGGCTCACGGACCCAGCTGCTCCGTGGCATGTGGGATGTTCCCAGACCAGGGCTCGAACCCGTGTCCCCTGCATTGGCAGGCAGATTCTTAACCACTGCGCCATCAGGGAAGCCCTCCATTGTATATTCTTGCCTCCTTTATCAAAGATAAGGTGACCATATGTGCATGGGTTTATCTCTGGGCTTTCTATCCTGTTCCATTGATCTATATTTCTGTTTTTGTGCCAGTACCATACTGTCTTGATTACTGTAGCTTTGTAGTATAGTCTGAAGTCAGGGAGCCTGATTCCTCCAGCTCCGTTTTCTTTCTCAAGATTGCTTTGGCTATTCAGGGTCTCTTGTGTTCCATACAAATTGTGAAATTTTCTGTTCTAGTTCTGTGAAAAATGCCAGTGGTAGTTTGATAGGGATTGCATTGAATCTGTAGATTGCTTTGGGTAGTAGAGTCATTTTCACAATGTGGATTCTTCCAATCCAAGAACATGGTATATCTCTCCATCTATTTGTACCTTCTTTAATTTCTTTCATCAGTGTCTTATAATTTTCTGCATACAGGTCTTTTGTCTCCTTAGGTAGGTTTATTCCTAGGTATTTTATTCTTTTTGTTGCAGTGGTAAATGGGAGTGTTTTCTTAATTTCACTTTCAGATTTTTCATCATTAGTGTATAGGAATGCAAGAGATTTCTGTGCATTAATTTTAATCCTGCTACTTTACCAAATTCATTGATTAGCTCTAGTAGTTTTCTGGTAGCATCTTTAGGATTCTCTATGTATAGTATCATGTCATCTGCAAACAGTGACAGCTTTACTTCTTCTTTTCCAATTTGGATTCCTTTTATTTCTTTTTCTTCTCTGATTGCTGTGGCTAACACTTCCAAAACTATGTTGAATAATAGTGGTGAGAGTGGGCAACCTTGTCTTGTTCCTGATCTTAGTGGAAATGGTTTCAGTTTTTCACCATTGAGGACGATGTTGGCTGTGGGTTTGTCATATATGGCCTTTATTATGTTGAGAAAAGTTCTCTCTATGACTACTTTCTGGAGGGTTTTTATCACAAATGGTGTTGAATTTTGTCGAAAGCTTTCTCTGCATCTATTGAGATGATCATATGGTTTTATTCCTTCAGTTTGTTAATATGGTGTATCACGTTGATTGATTTGCGTATATTGAAGAATCCTTGCGTTCCTGGGATAAACCCCACTTGATCATAGTGTATGATCCTTTTAATGTGCTGTTGGATTCTATTTGCTAGTATTTTGTTGAGGATTTTTGCATGTTCATCAGTGATATTGGCCTGTAGTTTTCTTTCTTTGTGACATCTTTGTCTGGTTTTGGTATCAGAGTGATGATGGTCTCGTAGAATGAGTTGGGGAGTGTTCCTCCCTCTGCTATATTTTGGAACAGTTTGAGAAGGATAGGTGTTAGCTCTTCTCTAAATGTTTCATAGAATTCGCCTGTGAAGCCATCTGGTGCTGGGCTTTTGTTTGTTGGAAGATTTTTAATAACAGTTTCAATTTCTGTGCTTGTGATTGGTCTGTTCATATTTTCTATTTCTTCCTGGTTCAGTCTCGTAAGGTTGTGCATTTCTAATAATTTGTCCATTTCTTCCAGGTTGTCCATTTTATTGGCATATAGTTGCTTGTAGTAATCTCTCATGATCCTTTGTATTTCTGCAGTGTCAGTTGTTACTTCTCCGTTTTCATTTCCAATTCTACTGATTTGAGTCTTCTCCCTTTTTTTCTTGATGAGTCTGGCTAATGGTTTATCAACTTTGTTTATCTTCTCAAAGAACCAGCTTTTAGTTTTATTGATCTTTGCTATCACTTCCTTCATTTCTTTTTCATTTATTTCTGATCTGATCTTTATGATTTCTTTCCTTCTGCTAACTTTGGGGATTTTTTGTCCTTCTTTCTCTAATTGCTTTAGGTGTAAGGTTAGGTTGTTTATTTGAGATGTTTCTTGTTTCTTAAGGTAGGATTGTATTGCTATAAACTTCCCTCTTAGAACTGCTTTTGCTGCATCCCATAGGTTTTGGGTCGTCGTGTCTCCATCGTCATTTGTTTCTAGGTATTTTTTGATTTCCTCTTTGATTTCTTCAGTGATCTCTTGGTTATTAAGTAGTGTGTTGTTTAGCCTCCATGTGTTTGTATTTTTTACAGATCTTTTCCTGTAATTGATATCTAGTCTCATAGCCTTGTGGTTGGAAAAGATACTTGATACGATTTCAATTTTCTTAAATTTACCAAGGCTTGATTTGTGACCCAAGATATGATCTATCCTGGAGAATGTTCCATGAGCACTTGAGAAGAAAATGTTTTCTGTTGTTTTTGGATGGAATGTCCTATAAATATCAATTAAGTCCATGTTGTTTAATGTATCATTTAAAGCTTGTGTTTCCTTATTTATTTCCATTTTGGATGATATGTCCATTGGTGAAAGTGGGGTGTTAAAGTCCCCTACTATGATTGTTTACTGTCGATTCCCCTTTTATGGCTTTAGTATTTTCCTATGTATTGAGGTGCTCCTATGTTGGGCGCATAAATATTACAATTGTTATATCTTCTTCTTGGATGGATCCCTTGATCATTATGTAGTGTCCTTGTTTGTCTCTCGTAATAGTCCTTGTTTTAAAGTCTATTTGTCTGATACGAGAATTGTTACTCCAGCTTTCTTTTGATTTCCATTTGCATGGACTATCTTTTTCCATCCCCTCGCTTTCAGTCTGTATGTGTCCCTAGGTCTGAATTGGGTCTCTTGTAGACAGCATATATACGGGTCTTGTTTTTGTATCCATTCAGCCATTCTATGTCTTTTGGTGGGAGTATTTAATACATTTACATTCAAGGTTATTATCAATATGTATGTTCCTATTACCATTTTCTTAAATGTTTTGCGTTTGTTATTGTAGATCTTTTCCTTCTGTCGTGTTTCCTGCCTAGAGAAGTTCCTTTAGCATTTGTTGTAAAGCTGGTTTGGTGGTGCTGAAATCTCTTAGCTTTTGCTTGTCTGTTAAGCTTTTGATTTCTCCATCAAATCTGAATTAGATCCTTGCTGGATAGAGTAATCTTGGTTGTAGGTTTTTCTCCTTCATCACTTTAAATATGTCCTGCCACTCACTTCTGGTTTGCAGAGTTTCTGCTGAAAAATCAGCTGTTAACCTTATGGGGATTCCCTTGTGTGTTATTTGTTGTTTTTCCCTTGCTGCTTTTAATATTTGTTCTTTGTATTTAATTTTTGATAGTTTGATTAATATGTGTCTTGGCATGTTTCTCCTTGAATTTATCCTGTATGGGACTCTCTGTGCTTCATGGACTTGATTAACTATTTCCTTTCCCATATTAGGGAAGTTTTCAACTATAATCTCTTCAAATATTTTCTCAGTCCCTTTCTTTTTCTCTTCTTCTTGTGGGACCCCTATAATTCAAATGTTGGTGCATTTAATGTTGTCCCAGAGGTCTCTGAAACTGTCCTCAATTCTTTTCATTCTTTTTTTCTTTATTCTGCTCTGCAGTACTTATTTCCACTATTTTATCTTCCCAGTCACTTATCCGTTCTTCTGCCTCAGTTATTCTGCTATTGATCCCTTCTAGTGAATTTTTAATTTCATTTATTGTGTTTTTCATCACTGTTTCTTTGCTCTTTAGTTCTTCTAGGTCCTTGTTAAATGTTTCTTTTATTTTCTCCATTCTATTTACAAGATTTTGGATCATCTTTACTATCATTATTCTGAATTTTTTTTCAGGTAGACTGCCTACTTCCTCCTCATTTGTTAGGTCTGGTGGGTTTTTGCTTTGCTCCTTCATCTGTTGTGTGTTTCTTTGTCTTCTCATTTTGCTTAACTTACTGTGTTTGGGGTCTCCTTTTCGCAGGCTGCAGGTTCGTAGTTTCTGTTGTTTTTGGTGTCTGCCCCCAGTGGCTAAGTTTGGTTCAGTGGGTTGTGTAGGCTTCCTGGTGGAGGGGACTAGTGCCTGTGTTCCGGTGGATGAGGCTGGATCTTGTCTTTCTGGTGGGCAGTTCCATGTCTGGTGGTGTGTTTTGGGGTGTCTGTGGCCTTATTATGATTTTAGGCAGCCTCACTGCTAATGGATGGGGTTGTGTTCCTGTCTTGCTAGTTGTTTGGCATAGGGTATCCTGCACTGTAGCTTGCTGGTTGTTGAGTGGAGCTGGGTCTTCGCGTTGAGATGGAAATCTCTGGGAGATTTTCACCATTTGATATTATGTGGAGCTGGGATGTCTCTTGTGGACTAGTGTCCTGAACTTGGCTCTCCCATCTCAGTGGCACAGCCCTAATGCCTGGATGGAGCACCAAGAGCCTGTCCTCCACACAGAAAAAGAGAAAAAGGGAAATATATATATATCTATATTGTTGCTCCCAAAGTCCACCTCCTCAATTTGGGATGATTCATTTTCTATTCAGGTATTCCACAGATGCAGGGTACATCAAGATTGTGGAGATTTAATCCGCTGCTCCTGAGGCTGCTGGGAGAAATTTCCCTTTCTCTTCTTTATTCACACATCTCCCAGGTTCAGCTTTGGATTTGGACCCGCCTCTGCGTGTAGGTCACCTGAGGGCGTCTGTTCTTCACTCAGACAGGACCGGGTTAAAGGAGCAGCTGATTCCCGGGTATGGCTCACTCAGGCCAGGGGGAGGGAGGGGTAAGGATGTGGGACAAGCCTGCGGTGGCAGAGGCCATCATGACGTTGCACCAGCCTGAGGCGCGCCGTGTGTTCTCCTGGGTAAGTTGTTCCTGGATCACGGGACCCTGGCAGTGGCGCGCTGCACAGGCTCCCAGGAGGGGAGGTGTGGAGAGTGACCTGTGCTTGTTCACAGGCTTTTTGGTGGCTGCAGCAGCAGCCTTAGCATCTCTTGCCCGTCTCTGGAGTCCAGGCTGATAGCCGCGGCTCACGCCCGTCTCTGGAGCTCATTTAAGCGGGGCTCTTAATCCCCTCTCCTTGCGCACCAGGAAACAAAGAGGCAAGAAAAAGTCTCTTGTCTCTTCAGCAGTTCCAGACCTTTTCCCGGACTCCCTCCCGGCTAGCCGTGGCGCACTAGCCCCCTTCAGGCTGTGTTCCTAATTTTTTTTTTAAATGTCAATTATAAAGAACATGTGGCCTGCTAACTGATTAAATTAGTAATGCAAATATGTGTGTAAAACTGAAGCAGGGCTGAATTTCTTATGCAAAATAGAACCAGCAATAAGGAGGTTACTTTTGACGTATCAAATCTCCTTAACAGGCTTTTCTGGATATGGTAAGAGGTTCAATAGACTGCAGAGTAGAATTCAAAGACAATGAGGGGGAAGGAGTGGAAAAAGATCAAGAAGCTCTTCGTAGGTTAGACCCAAATTGTAAAGAGTCCTATACACAATATTCAACAGTTTGGGCCTTATCCTACAATGAGAGAATTGAAAGATTTTTAAGAAGAAAAATGAGAATCAGATATGCATTTATAATGATCATTCTAGCAGTCCTGTAATGGAGACTATTGCCGTAGCTAGGTAATATATAATGATGGCATGCCCAAAGGCAGTGCCTTCCTGATGAGAAGAGGAGATGGACTGAAAGGATATTTCTAGACCTGATCAGTTGAATGTGGGAGATAATAAAGAATTTGGGATTTAGGATAACTCTCAGGATTCTTGCATAGAGAACTTGATGTTGAGTTGTAGGGTGAGGATCAAGAAAGAGGTGTTTGGTTTACTTTACTTTTCCTTCTTTTCTAACAATGGGAGAGATTTGAACACTACTTCGTAAGTGAAAAGGAAGGAGCCAGTGGAGGTAAATGGTTTAAAAAATTAAGTAAGACAAGAGGGACGTTTGTGAAGCTTAGCACCTGGAACACAGTAAGGACTCAATAAATGTTTGTTCATGGAATCAAAATTACTTTCCTCTCAATTATTCAAATTTCCAAATTGTTAATATTTTGCTCTATTTTATTTTGCGTATTACATTACTTTTAACAAGATAATTTTCAGTCCCACTTTGATGACCTGATTTTGAGATGCATAGTCATAATAAAAATAATAACTACCATTTAAGAAGTACTTAGTATGTGCTCTACAGAGAATCTCACCCCTTACAAAACTCCATAGAAGTCAATGTTATTTACAAATAAGAAAACTGAGGCTCATAAATATGAAAAAACCTACCTGTGTCACACAGTTAGTAAGTGGTGGAGCCAGGTTTCAAAGCCAGGTCTGAGGTCTGTAAAAATCTGTGTTTTAAATCACTATGGTCTATTGCCTCCCATATAATTTGTAAATACACGCCTTTCCTGAAACTCTTCTTTGAAAATTTGAGAGTGAAATAATTTAGGTATTAGTACAAGGAAAAAGATAATCCGTAATTACAATTAAACCAAACTGATTTGTTTGTTCTTCAAAGTCAAGATGAGTTTCAATCTTGTTACCAAAGAACATAGTTTACTTTCTCATCTAAGAAAGTCATTTTCATTTGTCACAAGTCTAAAATACAAACAATACTGAGCATACATATAATTGGGTAATTCATTGCTACCAATATTAATAAATTTTGTTTAAAATACTTTTTACAGAATATTTCTATCATAATTACAACTTAATTTTTTGTTTAAAAATATAAGAATAACATTTTATGAGCTTTCTAAATTTTGTGTGATGTTGGAAGTCACTTATGTATTACATTTGGTAGGTGGCATGGATATAGTTCAGAAATGAAAATACAATTGCGACTATAATGTATAAAATGGGAAATTTCAATGAATGAAAACAATGTTTTCAAATGAAACTTCTCTGAAATGCAGTATGAATTTTTCTTAATTGCAGACCTTATGATTTATGACAACCTTGTAAAATATAGGGAAAGATGATGGTTTTCCAAATCATCCCAACCTCAATTATTACTGGGTGTCAAAATCCTGAGATTTCAACCCCAAGGAAAAAGTTCATCCAGGTTGGAGTTACCAGATTGGCTATATGAACATCCAGCCCCTGTGAGAATAGGATCTACAAACAGCTTCCAAGGCAATCACCCTTCATAAGCAGGAGAAAATAAAAACAAACAAACAAAAAACCCTAATTCAAATCAATTAAGATCCCCTACAAAAAAAAAAAGCTTCATTTTGGTTTGAGAGGCCCTTGCTTCAAAGAGATAATTCAAAGTCCTCTGACCGTATTGGTTTCCCTCCCCTTAATTTTTTTTTTCTTTTTTTGAATTATATTTTTTTTATACAGCAGGTTCATATTAGTTATCTGTTTTATACATATTAGTGTACATATGTCAATACCAATCTCCCAGTTAATCCCACCACCTCCACCACCATCCCCCCTCCTGCTTTCCCCCCTTGGTGTCCATATGTTTGTTCTCTACATCTGTGTTTCTATTTCTGCCTTGCAAACTGGTTCACCTCTACCATTTTTAGAGATTCCACATATATGCATTAATATATATTTGTTTTTCTCTTTCTGACTTACTTCACTCTGTATGACAGTCTCTAGGTCCAGCCACATCTCTACAAAGGAGCCAATTCTGTTCCTTTTTTATGGCTGAGTAATATTCCATTGTATGTACATACCACATCTTCTTTATCCATTCATCTGTTGATGGGCATTTAGGTTGCTTGCATGACCTGGCTATTATAAATAGTGCTGCAATGAACATTGGGGTGCATGTGTCTTTTTGAATTATGGTTTTCTCTGGGTATATGCCCAGTGGTGGGACTGCTAGGTCATATGGTAATTCTATTTTTAGTTTTTTAAGGACCCTCCATATTGTTCTCCATAGTGGCTGTATCAATTTACATTCCCACCAACAGTGCAAGAGGGTTCCCTTTTCTCCACACCCTCTCCAGCATTTGTTGTTTGTAGATTTTCTGATGATGCCCATTCTAACCAGTGTGAGGTGATACCTCACTGTAGTTTTGATTTGCATTTCTCTAATAATTAGTGATGCTGAGCAGCTTTTCATGTGCCTCTTGGCCATCTGTATGTCTTCTCTGGAGGAATGTCTATTTAGGTCTTCTGCCCATTTTTGGATTGGGTTGGTTTTTTTTTTTAAATATTGAGCTGCATGAGCTGTTTATATATTTTGGAGATTAATCCTTTGGCCATTGATTTGTTTGCAAATATTTTCTCCCATTCTGAGGGTTGTTTTTTTTGTCTTCTTCATAGTTTCCTTTGCTGTGCAAAAGCTTTTAAGTTTCATTAGGTCCCATTTGTTTATTATTGTTTTTATTTCCATTACTCTAGGAGGTGCGTCAAAAAAGATCTTGCTGTGATTTATGTCAAAGAGTGTTCTTCCTATGTTTTCCTGTAAGAGTTTTATAGTGTCCAGTCTTACATTTAGGTCTTTAATCCATTTGGAGTTTATTTTTGTATATGGTGTTAGGGAGTGTTCTAATTTCATTCTTTCACATGTAGCTGTCCAGTTTCCCCCACACCACTTATTGAAGAGACTGTCTTTTCTCCATTGTATATCCTTGCCTCCTTGGTCATAGATTAGTTGACCATAGGTGCATGAGTTTATCTCTGGGCTTTCTGTCCAGTTCCATTGATCTATATTTCTATTTTTTGTGCCAGTACCATATTGTCTTGATTACTGTAGCTTTGGAGTATAGTCTGAAGTCAGGGAGTCTGATTCCTCCAGCTCCATTTTTTTCTCTCAAGATTGCTTTGGCTATTCGGGGTCTTTTGAGTCTCCATACAAACTATAAGATTTTTTGTTCTAGTTCTGTAAAAAATGTCACTGGTAATTTGATAGGAATTGCATTGAATCGGTAGATTGCTTTGGGTAGTATAGTCATTTTCATAATATTGATTCTTCCAATCCAAGAACATGGTATATCTCTTCATCTGTTTGTGTCATCTTTGACTTCTCTCATCAGTGTCTTATAGTTTTCTGAGTACAGGTCTTTTACCTTCTTAGGTAGGTTTATTCCTAGGTATTTTTTTCGTTCTGTTGCAATGGTGAATGGGATTGTTTCTTTAATTTGTCTTTCTGATCTTTCATTGTTAGTGTATAGGAATGCAAGAGATTTCTGTGCATTAATTTTGTATCCTGCAACTTTACCAAATTCATTGATAAACTCTAGTAGTTTTCTGGTGACATCTTTAAGATTATCTATGTATATTATCATGTCATCTGCAAAAAGTGACAGTTTTACTTCCTCTTTTCCAATTTGGATTCCTTTTACTTCTTTTTCTTTTCTGATTGCCATGGCTAAAACTTCCAAAACTATGTTGAATAATAGTGGCAAGAGTGGACATCCTTGTCTTGTTCCTGATCTTACAGGAAATGCTTTCAGGTTTTCATGATTGAGAATGATGTTTGCTGTGAGCTTGCTGTATATGGCCTTTAGTATGTTGAGGTAGGTTGCCTCTATGCCCACTTTCTGGAGAGTTTTTATCATAAATGGGTGTTGAATTTTGTTGAAAGCTTTTTCTGCATCTATTGAGATGATCATATGGTCTTTATTCTTCAATTTGTTAATATGGTGTATCACATTGATTGATTTACGTATATTGAAGAATCCTTGCATCCCTGGGATAAATCCCATTGATCATAGTGTATGAGCCTTTTAATGTGTTGTTGAATTCTGTTTGCTAGTATTTTGTTGAGGATTTTTACATCTATATTCATCAGAGATATTGGTCTGTAATTTTCTTTTTTTTTTTTTTGTAGTATCTTTGTCTGGTTTTGGTATCTTGGGGATGGTGGCCTCGTAGAATGAGTTTGGGAGTGTTCCTTCCTCTGCAATTTTTTGGAAGAGTTTGAGAAGGATGGGTGTTAGCTCTTCTCTAAATGTTTGATAGAATTCACCTGTGAAGCCATCTGGCCTGGACTTTTGTTTGTTGGAAGATTTTTAATCACAGTTTCAATTTCATTACTTGTGATTGGTTTGTTCATATTTTCTATTTCTTCCTGGTTCATTCTTGGAAGGTTATACCTTTCTAAGAATTTGTCCATTTCTTCCAGGTTGTCCATTTTATTGGCATAGAGTTGTTTGTGGTAGTCTCTTATGATGCTTTGTATTTCTGTGGTGTCCATTGTAGCTTCTCCATTTTCATTTCTAATTTTATTGATCTGAGTCCTCTCCCTCTTTTTCTTGATGAGTGTGGCTAAAGGTTTATCAATTTTGTTTATCTTCTCAAAGAACCAGCTTTTAGTTTTATTGATCTTTGCTATTATTTTCTTTGTTTATATTTCATTTATTTCTGCTCTGATGTTTATGATTTCTTTCCTTCTACTAACTTTGGGTTTTGTTTGTTCTTCTTTCTTTAGTTCCTTTAGGTGTAAGTTTAGATTGTTTATTTGAGATTTTTTTGTCTCTTGAGGTAGGATTTTATTGCTATAAACTTCCCACTTAGAACTGCTTTTGCTGTGTCCCATAGGTTTTGGATCATTGTGTTTTCATTGTCATTTGTCTCTAGGTATTTTTTGATTTCCTCTTTGATTTCTTCAGTGAACTCTTGGTTATTTAGCAACGTATTGTTTAGCCTCCATGTGTTTGTGTTTTTAATTTTTTTCCCCTGTAATTTATTTCTAATCTCATAGCGTTGTGGTCAGAAAAGATGCTTGATATGACTATAATTTTCTTAAATTTACCAAGGCTTGATTTGTGACCCAAGATGTGATTTATCCTGGAGAATGTTCCATGTGCACTTGAAAGTGTAATCTGCTGTTTTCAGATGAAATGTCCTACAAATATCAATTAAATCTATCTGGTCTATTGTGTCATTTACAGCTGTGCTTCCTTATTAATATTCTGTCTGGATTACCTGTCCATTGGTGTAACTGAGGTGTTAAAGTCCCCCACTATTATTGTGCTGTCGATTTCCTCTTTTATAGCTGTTAGCATTTGCCTTACGTATTGACGTGCTCCTAAGTTGGGTGCATATATATTTATAATTGTTATATTTTCTTCTTGGATTGATCCCTTGATCATTATGTAGTGTCCTTCTTTGTCTCTTGTAACATTCTTTATTTTAAAGTCTACTTTAGGGTCTTCCCTTGTGGCACAGTGCTTAAGAATCCACCTACTGATGCAGGGGACACAGCTTCGAGCCCTGGTCCAGGAAGATCCCACATGCCATGGAGCAAGTAAGCCCATGTGCCACAGCTACTGAGCCTGCACTCTAGAGCCTGTGAGCCACAACTACTGAAGCCCGCATACCTAGAACCCATGCTCCACAACGAGAGAAGCCACTGCAGTGAGAAGCCCGTGCACCACAAATGGAGTAGCCCCCGCTCACCATAGCAAGAGAAAGCCCGCACGCAACAATGAAAACCCAACTCAGCCAAAAATAAATAAATTTATTTAAAAAAATAATAATAAAATAAAGTCTATTTTATCTGATATGAGTATTGCTACTCCCACTTTCTTTTGATTCCCATTTCCATGGAATATCTTTTTCTATCCCCTCACTTTCAGTCTGTATATGTCCCTAGGTCTGAAGTGGGTCTCTTGTAGACAGCATATATATGGGTCTTGTTTTTGTATCCATTCAGCAAGCCTGTGTCTTTTGGTTGGAACATTTAATGGTAATTATCTATATGTATGTTCCTATTATCATTTTCTTAATTGTTTTGGGTTTGTTTTTGTAAGTCCTTTTCTTCTCATGTTTCCCACTTAGAGAAGTTCCTTTAGCATTTGTTGTAGAGCCGGTTTGGTGGTGCTGAATTCTCTTAGCTTTTGCTTGTCTGCAAAGCTTTTGATTTCTCTGTCGAATATGAATGAGATTCTTGCTGGGTAGAGTAACCTTAGTTGTAGTTTATTCCCTTTCATCACTTTAAATATATCATGCCACTCCCTTCTGGCTTGCAGAGTTTCTGCTGAGAAATCAGCTGTTAACCTTATGGGAGTTCCCTTGTATGTTATTTATTGTTTTTCCCTTGTCGCTTTTTATAATTTTTCTTTGTCTTTCATTTTTGTCAGTTTGATTACTGTGTGTCTTGGTGTGTTTCTCCTGCCTGGGACTCTCTGTGCTTCCTGGACTTGGGTGGCTATTTCCTTTCCCATGTTCGGGAAGTTTTCGACTATAATATCTTCAAATATCTTCTCAGGTCCTTTCTCTCTCTCTTCTCCTTCTGGGACCTCTATAATGCGAATGTTGATGCATTTAATGTTGTCCCAGAGGTCTCTTATGCTGTCTTCATTTCTTTTCATTCTTTTTTCTTTATTGTGTTCCACAGCAGTGAATTCCATCATTCTGTCTTCCAGGTCACTTATCCGTTCTTCTGCCTCAGTTATTCTGCTATTGATTCCTTCTAGAGTATTTTTCATTTCAGTTATTGTATTGTTCATTTCTGTTTGTTTGTCCTTTAATTCTTCTAGGTGTTTGTTCTTTAATTC
This sequence comes from Balaenoptera musculus, assembly GCF_009873245.2. NCBI lineage: Eukaryota > Metazoa > Chordata > Mammalia > Artiodactyla > Balaenopteridae > Balaenoptera > Balaenoptera musculus. The sequence goes on from NC_045786.1 coordinate 121,176,373, forward strand.
TTCTAGGTCTTTGTTAAACATTTCTTGCGTCTTCTCGATCTTTGCCTCCATTCTCTTTCTGAGGTCCTGGATCATCTTCACTATCATTATTCTGAATTCTTTTTCTGCAAGGTTGCCTATCTCCACCTCATTTAATTGTTTTTCTGGGGTTTTATCTTGGTCCTTCATCTGGCACATAGTCCTCTGCCTTTTCATTTTGTCTGTCTTTCTGTGAATGTGATTTTTGTTCCACAGGCTGCAGGATTGTAGTTCTTCTTGCTTCTGCTGTCTGCCCTCTTGTGGATGAGGCTATCTCCCCTTAACTTCTTGGTTTTGCCTTTTTCCCAACTGATCAGCTCCTCTCTCTGCAGGGGCAGAGGTAGCAGAAGAAGTGCTGTCAGTGATGTCCATTAACAGCCTGATCTTCCAGGTACACTGTGCCACCCACTGCAGTGACCCTGAGACCAGGTCAGTCCCTTTCCCTGACACTCACCTCTTTGAGAGCTGCTGCACAGTGGTTTTTGGCCTATCTATCTCCTGGCAGAGGTCTACTCTGGGAAAACACGGCAACCAACGTGAGTTGAAAATAAGGGAAAGAAAAGGCCTTCAAAGTGAGTGAGGGTTTACATTTTACTGAGTCTCTTTTTGCCTCAAGGTGGGGCACAGATGCTGTTGAAGCCATCAATATCCAACTTTTCTTCTCCCACGCTCCATGTCCCTCCTGGCATATATTTTCTTTGATTGTATTTCCCCAAGAGCTTTATTTTACAGTTGAGGCAGAAAGAAGAATTTGCTTTACCAGGGGTGTTGAGTCAGGGGGAGGTGTGGTAGGAAAGGGCAGTTGGGGAAGAGGAAAGAATAAAGACCAGGAACAGGTGGAACTGTTTTTTTCATCTGAGACTTAAGATCATAGCCAAGGGACTCACATTGGGAACTGTTCAAGAGAGAACTGCTAGCCCTGATAACAAAGTGTGACACCTCAGCAGAAAATCCAGAGATTCTCTGGCTTGCCAAGGACAGGAAGCTCTTATAGATACCATCTTGGACATAGATGTTGGCATTCAAATAACAGGCACTGTCAATGGGAAGACCTCCCCAAATGGCAAATTGGATTGTAGGCCTCTGAGGGTCTCACAATGGGCATTAGGAGGGCCTAATATCGGTCAACTCATCAGTAAGAGTTCTAACTACCATAATGTGGTTATTTAGAGTAAATCTGTAACCATATTTTGTGGTCACAGCCCGGTGAAGTCTGAGATATCATGTTATACCTACTACATGTCCATTCATTTCCCAATTAACACAACCAAAGCATCATTTGACATCTTGATGTCATTGTGTAATATCAAAAGCTATTTTTTCCTGACTTCATTCTGGGCTTCATCTTTAAAATCTTCACAATTTAATTAAAATTTCTGTCTTTGAAGGTGGCTGAATTCCAGGGTTTTCTAAGGCAAGTGATGGTGAGGCCAAAATAACAGGCATGGTAAGGTCATTTCTGCAAAATTTTCAGCAGATATCAAACTTAATTTAGGAGGCAAGAGTGGATGTGAGGAGTAAAACCACAATCATTATCTAGGAATCAGAACAGAAGCCTTCAGATGCCTGGTAAAGAGTCAGGAATAAATAGCCAGGGGCAGTAACTGGCAGAGACAAAAGAGCAGAGGAAACAGGATTTGAGAAGACTCTAGCCAGTCCAATCTAACTCCAAGGTACAGTACCTTATAACCAAGATGGTTGTTGAGAACACATTTTATCAATCACCTCTTGAGGTGGCTTAAAGCCATCATCTTTTACCTGAGACTTTGTGTCTCCTGACCCTTGTGACTGAGGGCTGTATATACTCATGCCCAATTTAATGAAGATGTGGTTTACTACATAATATAATTTAAAGGCTTTTTGAACCTGGCTCACTGACCCAAAATGTCATCCCCACCAAAGAAATGTACCTAGTTAGCTATCATCAGCCAAGATGCTGAGTCCCCAAGATGAGCAGCCACTGCTGCTCTCTGAGACAAAACTTAACACTTACTGACACTAGAGAACAGACCATAACACTACCTTAGTTTTGTGGGCATTAAGCTGTGTCTCTGAACCAGGAGCCAATAGCTCCTGATTCCACTTATTACTAGCAGATGCTCTCTGCAAAATGCACAAGGCCATTCTTAGGGTAAAACCAAATTAGAAATGAGACATACAACCAAATATTGAAGATAGGAGCAGGAGATCAAGCCAAAGACAGAAAAAGCAGCTGGAACAACTGGTTTTGTTGACCCAGCTCTGGAAGAAGGACCTCTCATCCCCACGGGAGTTCACTGTTATCTGGCAACCCAGAGAGAAACATGCTGAAAGGAGAGGAGTATACTATACAATTATGCCTAGAGTTGCCCTTGGCACCATTTTATATATATATATATATATATATATATATATATATATATATATATATATATATATATATATATATATATACATATGTAGATAGATAGATAGATAGATAGATGATAGATAGATAGATATAGAGACTTAACTCCTAAATGACATTTATGGCTTTTTAAAGTGATCTAATAATGACAGAGTCAAAACTAGGTAAACTGAATGCACAAATTTTTCATTCTTAAAATATGCCCAAACATATTTGTAAAGGTTGCAAATAAAGTCAAAAAAATTATCTGGGCTCTATTGTAAAAGAAAAATTGCACCAGACCAATTAAACAGTCAAGGAAGACTTTTATTCAAGTCTGTTGCAATAGGGGAGGAAGACTATTGCAATAGGGAGAGAGAATGAACTCAACTCACTGAATAAAATACAGGAGGATTTTTAAGTGTGGGAGTGAGCTAAAGGAAAAGTCCTGGAGGACATCAGTGTGGAGATTGGTCAATGTAATTAGGCATTTGTATTGATATTTGCTCATTGATGTTTACTGAAGTTAGGGTTCTACCGTCTCAGAGAGAATGGGACACAGGGGCCCTATCTTTCTTGCTGATCATATTTCAAAAGACTGGCTCCCAGGTTGTTGAGAAAAACATTCTAGAGTTGTAGAAGATTTACATCTCAAAGGGGCAAAGAAAGAATTTACAACAGCAAGTTTTCTAAAGTAAATGCTCAAGAAAAGGGAGGTCAGGGGTCTATTGTCAAGAAAAAGATTTCTAAAGTTTAGTCAAGCTGAGAGGAATGTTAAGGTCACCTTGGTCACTATTTTCAGCCTTGGAAAGAACATCCTGAAAACTATTTGCATCTGGTTCAATAAAGATTCCCCTTCTCTCTGGTTTAGCCCCATGATTCTATTTTGCAGGTTAATTGCTTCAAAGAATGATTATTCTTAAGGCAAACAGCAATCACACTAAAATCCTCTTTGCAAATGCTGTCTTCCGCTTTCAACTTAAATCCTCCTTGGGGACTTGCTACAACCCAAAACACATTCCATTTGGTATTTAAACTGAGAGTACTCTCCCACCTAGGTTAATCTTTCAAGAAGAGGAGATCCTAAATTTAATCGTCCACAAATGGCTCTGAGAAAATCTTTTCTGCAGAGGATACTATACGTAGGAAGCTTTTGACTCAGCTGGCATCTCAACTTAAAACTCTTAATAAATGCTTCACTTCTTTCATGTGTGTATCAGTCACCTATCACTCAGTGGGACTAGAGAGCAGGAATGAAAGATTTCTGACAACTGTTCTAACAAAAACATAATGAAATTCTTCTGATGAATCCCATTTTAACAGGTCATGGCATCAGATTGACGGGTCCAGCAATTCATTTGATTACTAGAGCTTTACAGGGGAAAATGAGGTCTGAGAAAATCAGCTGATAAAAAAGCACAGCAAAGGTCGAACAAATCAGAGAAACGATCAGCCTAATGAGCCGCAAAATTATTTATTTGCTTGTAAAAGAAGAAATTAGCCATAGTTCATCATACATAACCAATACCTGTCTTAGTTGATGGAACTCAGGCAAAAAGAAGCAGGGTGGGGGTATTCAGGTGTGCAGCCTTCAGAGGGGATTACTGGATTTTTAACAATTTGAAAACTCTCAAGACGTACTCAGAGCCAAAATAATTAGGAAACCACTGTTGATTGAATCCAATATCTTGTCTGATGGGGGTTCCAGTTTGTTAAGGTGGTTACTACACAAACAGGGAAGGGAAGCACTGAATCTTTGTTTATTTTGTTATTTGGCTTCTATTTGTTCATGCCTATCAGAATGTGCCTAAGCTTACCTTGCTATTTCATCCTTCTTCATCAGAATAATCCACTTTTTTTCTCCCTAAAATAAACTACTTTGACAATGGTAATTAAGGACCTGCTTGTTTCTCTGGGTTAGCTTTAATTTTACAGTATTTATTGCACATTCCGTTACCCAACTGTGGGTTGGCAATGAGGCTCTTGTTCTGTTTTTTATGCACAGACCATCAATGTTCTACACATTAAGAAAGCAACATTCCATGTCCCATGTCTTCCCTTAGAACAAGAGAGTACATGTACCTATTACTTTGTCCACTGATCAAATGTGGTACAGATGCGAGATCCAGTTTTACAGAGCCCACTGAAGAGAGTTGCTTCAGTGTGATGATTAGCCTGTATTTCAGTTCAACACACTTTTAACATCTCATTTCGGCATTGGAAGCCAGTGTCTTTTTCTCATATAATTACTGAATGTAATCCTCCAAAACAGTACAAGATGCATTATAAATGACCAGCACAGTAAGCATTTACACTTTAGAGGCAGGGAGACATTTGATGTACATCATTAAAACAAAAATGGACTGGTTATGAAGGTTTTTTTTTTTTTTTACTTTTTATTTTGAAATAATTATAAGCTCTCAGGAAGATGTAAAATTAGTATATAGAGTCTCTTGTACCCTTAACCTAGTTTCCCTCAATAGTGACATCTTATACAACTGTAGTATAATATCAAAACCAGGAAACTGACATTGGTAAAAATACTGTTAACTAGACTACTGACTATAGACTACAGAATTTCTTCCATTTTTACAAATTTTAACATTCACATGTTTATATGTGTGTGTGTTTTGTAGTTCTATGAAATTTTATCCCACATATAGATTTGTAAAACTACCACCACAATCAAGATACACATCTGTTCCATCACCACTAAAGAACTCCTTCATGCTACCCATTTATGTTTACACCACACATGTACCCCATCCATATCCTGTCCCTGTTCCCTGCCAACCACTAGTCTGTTTTCCATATCTACAGTTTTATTGTTTAACAAAGGTTATATAAATGTAATCATACAGTATATAACCTTTTGAGATTTTTTCATTAAGAATAATACTCAGCATGGACCTAGAGACTCTCATACAGAGTGAAGTAAGTCAGAGGAGAAGAACAAATACCATATATTAACACATATATGTGGAATCTAAAAAAAAAAAAAATAGTTCTGAAGAACCTAGGGGCAGGACAGGAATAAAGACGCAGACATAGAGAATGGACTTGAGGACACGGGGAGGGGGAAGGGTAAGCTGGGACAAAGTGAGAGAGTGGCATGGACATATATACACTACCAAATGTAAAATAGATAGCTAGTGGGAAGCAGCCACATAGCACAGGGAGATCAGCTCAGTGCTTTGTGTCACCTAGAGGGAGGTGGGAGGGAGACGCAAGAGGGAGGAGACATGGGGATGTATGTATATGTATAGCTGATTCACTTTGTTGTACAGCAGAAACTAACACACCATTGTAAAGAAATTATACTCCAATGAAGATGTTAAAAAAATAATAATAATACTCATGAGATCCACCCAGGTTGTTGCATGTGTCAATAGTTTGTTCCTTTTACTGCTGAGTAGTATACCATTGTATGGATGTTCCAGAGTTTGTTTAATTATTCAAGCGTTGAAGGACAGTTGGGTGGTTTCTAGTTTTTGCTATTACAAAGAAAACTGCTATGAACACCCATCCATATGTTTTTGTGTGAACATAGGTTTTCATTTCCTTGGGGAAAATGCCCAAAAGACCAATTTCTGGATCATATAATAAATGCACATTTACTTTATAAGAAAATTGTCATATTATTTTCCAGAGTGGGTGTACCATTTTACATTTCCACCAGCAATATATGAGAGATCCACTTTCTCCATATTATCGCCAGCATTTGGTACTATCATTTTTTATTTAGCTGTTCTCATGGTGTATAGGGATATCTTGTGGTCAGATGGATTTCTATGCATTATGTTCCCATTGATAAATTACAGCCTTCTACATATTTCCCAGTGTTCACCAGTATGGATGCACTTCATATCCATAAGACTTTAGTTTCCTCTTCTCTCTCCTACCCAACCTTTTCTCCCTTATAGACACATAATTTTACCCAAACATTATCTGTAAAACTGCCTTTAATTTTGTTCTTATCTTTAATCACATGTCCAAAATACTGTAAAACTAACTGGAGGAGTGGAATTGGCTTGCATTTAGGAATGAGGAAACAAAGTTAAATGCCTGAAGACTCCATAAAGCATTCATGTTATGGGTCTAATTTTATAAATGAAAAAAGGTAAGAAAGAGAATGCTTGCAGGGGCAGTTTCCCTTAGTCAGGCTAGTAGCCATGGATTCCATGGCCTATCAAAAATGTGAGGGTCATTATGTACTGGGAGACAGTTTGGGACTGGGGAATGGAACTGATTTTATTTGTTGGGATAAAGGACTAATGAGGATATGAGATCTAGCTGTGGTAAAATCAAAGCAGAAACAAAGATTTCACTCTCGTGGCTCCTGAGGAGCCCAGGAAATCAATCATCTGCTGTGTAATCAGAGGTGCCTTTCTGGCTACAGCAATTCCACTGTGTGTACTTGAGCTCACACCATATGTCTTAAGTGAAAAGGCTTCATTACAATCTACCCATTTGTTTATACTGTCTTCATAATGTGTCACCATGGAATCAGTGAGGTTGCAAAACAAATTTTAATTGTAAAAATAACTTAAAATACAGAAGAGCTGACATCCATTTTCCACATCATATATACATTTATAATGTTCAACACACTGCTCAAAACTCCAGACAAATCCATACAGTAAAAATATTCTTTACAAATCTGTGCTGAAATTCCTCAAAGTTTGATTGTTCAGGGAAGCAGGGTAGGGAATGTGAGTTCATCAATAGTGGTTTTAAATCAGAGAAATAATTAATCTTATTATGGTGAACTCCACTACAGCAGAATGAAAAAGAAAAAAAAGACTATGTCATGAAGATAAGGTGATAATGGTATATACCATTTCAAATTGGAAACAACTAAAAAGATGTATAGATTTCAAAAAAACATAACAATCAAAATGTCTACCCAGAAGAAAAATCTTCAGTCTATGAGCTAATATCTGCTTTTCTAAGAATGGAGCTTAAAATTTGGCAATATGGATTCCAATATACAGTTTGTTATATAATACACAACAACATCTCATTTGAAACTTGATACCCAAAATCAGTTCAAACAGATTGGGAACAACTTTGTTATTTTTTAAATTATGTGTGTGTATGTGCATATGTGTATATACAGTCATTACTGATCATATAACCAATCTCAAGTCTCACTTGACACATCACAACTGGCAATTTGGAATTTGATGAAGTTGTATCACCCTGTATCAGCACATCATAAGCAAACAAGGGAAAATTTCAGAAGAACTCCAGGAACATAATGGTTAGAGAATGAGAAATGTGGGGCAGGGTAGAAGGGTGGGATATAGTTTCAAAGAAGAAGCAAGGAAGAATATGCCTTCAAGGAAGATACGTTCTTTTCTCCAAAGTTAGAAAATATACCCATCCCAAGATGATAGACTCCAAAGGTGTCATATGATGCCACCATAACAGCAATCAATGTCAGCCACCTTGCTGTTGTTAGAATACCACCAGGCCCACGCTGGGATCTTTTGAATAATATATAACAGTCTTAAAGAGACAGAATTAAAAATTAAAGCTCAGTCTGCCTCATATATATATATTTTTTTAACATCTTTATTGGAGTATAATTGCTTTACAGTGGTGTGTTAGTTTCTGCTTTATAACAAAAAAATCAGTTATACATATACATATGTTCCCATATCTCTTCCCTCTTGCATCTCCCTCCCTCCTGCCCTCCCTATCCCACCCCTCTAGGTGGTCCCAAAGCACAGAGCTGATCTCCCTGTGCTATGCGGTTGCTTCCCACTAGCTATCTATATATACAATGGAATATTACTCAGCCATAAAAAGAAATGAAATTGAGTTATTTGTAGTGAGGTGGATGGAGTTAGAGTCTGTCATACAGAGTGAAGTAAGTCAGAAAGAGAAAAACAAATACAGTATGCTAACACATATATATGGAATCTAAGGGAAAAAACAAAAAAAAGGTCATGAAGAACCTAGTGGCAAGACAGGACTAAAGACACAGACCTACTAAAGAATGGACTTGAGGATATGGGGAGGGGGAAGGGTAAGATGTGACAAAGTGAGAGAGTGGCATGGACATATATACACTGCCTCATATATATTTTAATACAAATTCTAAATAGGCACTTTCAGTACATATTCTAAGACATTTGGTTGTTAATTACAAAAGGTGATTTGAGAAGGAACATGTTCCCCTAAAAGAAAAACTAACATACAAGTGTTCATTCTGGATTTTGTAGTAAAAAGAAAATTTCCATCAATGGCTTGGTAGAATTCTACTAGTAATGCGTCTATGGCAGCATAACACTGTTTTTTCATCATTTTTCTTCAAGTAGTTGAGCTGACTAGAAGTTTGAGGATAAGGAGGAGATCTGCATAGATACTAGACCCAAATGTTTCACATTGCTCATTGACAGTGAACTTGAGAGATATACAATATCACTAGGAAGCTGCCTTGTGCACATTGAATCATATCTCCTGATAACTGTGAGAACAAAGTACTCAGAATATCTATTTCGGTTTGTTTGGGCGTTTTGTGGAGTGTGCAGAGGGATTCAGTGTGATCGTGTGCTCAGACATATTCAAATGAGAATTCACGCTTCCCATATCTGTATTTTTTGCTAATTTGAAGTGATGAGTTTCTATATTGACTTAGTTTTTTCACATAATTATCCTAAACCATAAGTGACACTTTAACCTTTAAAATCAAAATGTTGAGAGATAGATACTGGAAACTTGTATTTAAAGATAGTGGCCAATGTGGCACATAAAAAAGTCTGCAATTAATGTAATTTTTCACTCCACTCAGATAAGATGTTAAAAGAACCATAAAACTTTTATGATGATGACTTTATTGGAAAAGAAAAATGGCATTATAGTGATATTTAAAGCATTATCATAGAAGACTACTTTATTACAGCTATACATACACATTTAGGCATTGTTCTTTTAGCTGTCCTAGGCTATTGCTCAGCCAAACTAATAAGTCTGAACTGTTTTCTAATTCCTGTGTAAAGATGAAGGTATTGGAAACTTATCAGGAATACTAAAGAAGAAACACACACACTAGGGAAAATGCACCTGTGCATTGCTATTCTCTGTCTGACTCTCTGACTGCCACCATTAATATTTTTTGTGTCTTTCACAGCTGTCAGAACGTGCTGGCTTCTGCTTTATTCTCAGAGCCTAAACACATCTTTTCAAGCTACATGGTTTGCATGCTAATGCTCAACCAAGGCATATTGTTCACTCTAATTTTGATCTTATCAAAGGCAGGACAAGGATTTTAAATGATAGAATCATTCATACTAATTAGAAGAACTATTTAACAGCCAACCTTAGCTTTCTCAAAGACTAAGGCATAAATAAGAAATAGGCCTCAGAATTAAAATGATAGTAATAGCATAGAAAATTTTTAGATGTTCACATTTATTTATTTTGTGTTTTAAATCCAATTGGGTACTATTTTCAAGTAATCAGAAATCAGAGGATACACCATTTACACAAGGTATGATCATATGGGTTTCAAGACAATGTTACCTTGGAGATCATTTAGCAAAACTCCCCAATTTCATGAATGAGGAAGCTTAGAAGAAGATAAATTCTACCCAAAGTCATACTGTGAGTTAATGGCAGAGTCAGGGCTTAAAACCATGCTCTTCTGTCTCTCAGCTACATAATATAAGCTAAAATCAAATAGCACAAAAATGTAAATCACTTTAAAAATTAGGGCACTTAAAAGATATTTTTTAATTGACTTATTCTACATAGAATCTCTATGCCAGCCACAATGATCAAATTTTCTTCCTTACAAGCTTCTTACTTGTGCTTTTATATCATAAGTGATCACATCACCTCTGCCATATCTTACAGTAAGAGTTTTAACCCTTACACCATCAGAAGACCTGTAATTGATCAATGTGCCACTTCTCAAAATATCATGTTATCCTGGTGGGGCCTTTTGCCACTTTATTTAGAATAATGATAATCTCAGTACTTACTGAGGAATTGCTTTCCACACCAAACACTCCTCAGGAGATATAACTTTACTCACTCAAACAAATATACAGAACATGAATTAGCTCACCATTATTTACATTATTTGGCCCACTTGGAGGCTTACAGCCTGCCCATAGGCCATCTAGGTAAAATACACAGTTGGATTTCTAAGCGCATAGACCTCTACAATCTTGAAACACAAATTAGATAAGGATCAAACCTGAAGGACATGCTGAGCTTGCTCGCTGCTTTAATCATGTATAAGGGTCTACATGTAAAAGAGAAGGAAACATATGAGGTAAAGGATTCCTAAAGAATGTCCAAATTAGTGATTTTATAAGTAGAATATGCTAAATCAATTGTTAATAAGATAGACTGATAAGAGTTTGTGAGTTTTCTACAAAATATGAGAAAAAATGTATAAGTATTATTAACTGGAAATGTTTTGCAGCTATGAAGACAAATAGGGTAAGCCTTTTAGATTCAAGATTATTAATTTCTCCTATCTTGTGTTAATTGGAAATTCAGAAGGGCCAGTAAAACATTGCCAGACTGGTAGAAGTAAAAAAATAGATGCCCTACATTAGTTAATCGGCAAATAACATGATTTCTGAGGATATGTCACTAATTCATTAGATTGAACTACTTAGAGTTCCATACAAAAAATACAATTGTAGTAGGGAAAAAGAAAACTTAAGAAAGAAGAAAAGAGGAAGGACCTCAAGAAGTAAAATACACACTGGGCCATGATACACTTAAAAGATGTGAGAATCAAAAAATATCTATTAAGCTTTTTGCATCACACATTCACTCATATAATCACTGGTTTTTCACAGTCAATACACAAGGAAAATCAACAGTCTCCTCTCTGTTTCAACCAGGGAAAGAGGGCAATGAGTAGATACCTCCAATTGGAAGAGAACCATGACCTAACAATTCAAAGTGCTCTTGTACATTAATCTCTCCCTTCTTAATCATCAAACTAATCTTGTAAAGAATCTCAGAGATACAGAAATGTCAAATGACTTAAATACTGTATTATGTAAATGTCAAGGATTATACCCTGAACACAAAGACAGATGGGAAAAGGCTTCTGGCCCCAGTTCTATTATATACTTGGGGAACAATCATAAGCCGGTTTCCAAGACAGAGTAACAAAGAATAACACACCCTTTGAATGAAATAGTCATTTAAGGATATGGCATTTCCTTTAAGTGATCTAGAAATCAATTAGTTTCAGTCTATTTCATTGTACTGACTACTAACATGAGGACAAAAGACTCAATGGTGTCCTCCCTCAAAAAAAAAATTGACTTGGAGAAACTTAAGATTCTATAAGTGAAGTTTTACAAAAACACTTTTTCCCCACATACTGGAAAGAGTTTGTTGTGTTATGCAGTGCTATTCACGTATTCCCAGGCACATACCGATGGTTCTGCTCTATAGCACCCACATCCTCGTGGCAAGCAATGAAGTGTTTCTGTTATGACTGTCACCATTGTTTTGACTGTCTTTAACCTGCTTGGCAACTTGAGAATCCTTTTGTCAGAATCTGCACCCATAAAGTGGTCACAGCATGGCCTTTGTTGATAAACTGTTCTCACTTCACTGACAGATATTTTCTGATGTCTTGAATATAGTGACAGTGATCCCACAGTGACAGCTAACACTGGAAATTTTCTACAGCCCAATTTTAACTATAAGATATAGAAGAAGACCCAGGTGAATTGAATTGACGGGTCATAGGGTACAAATGCAAACTCCTTCCAGGAATGTTTGAGAATACCTAGTTATGTACATCCTTGCCAACATTAGGTACTATGCTATTTTAAAATCTTTGTCAATTGGATTAATTAAAAATATCTTTTTATAATTTATCTTTTTTATTATTTAATATTTTCATATCTTAATTTGCCATTCTTATTTTTCACTTGTTGACTCTCTTCACCTGTTTTTCTATTGAGGACATCATCTATTATTCAACTGGAAGAGCACTCTATGTACAGAATATCAATTCTAAAGTTGAGAATATATTAAGGGGTAAATGACCAATATGTCTTTGATCTAAAATACCTGCATCAGGATGGAGAAAATGTTATTCATTAAAATTCCAGAGGAGTTAGTAGTGGAGAAGTATATTTCTCTGCAGTCATATATTTCTCTGCAGTCTGTACTTGAAGAAAGGTTGCTTTGGAGCTTGAATTTTTGGAAGTTTGAGACATAGAATAGGCATGAGAAAAAGTGGAAAGTTGTGGATATGTGACCTGATTGGAAGCAATCTAAACGTCCAGCAATATAAGGTTGGTTAAGTAAATTATAATATAATCCACGTAGTGAGATGATATGCAATTGTGGTAGGCAGCTTCTAAAATAGCCCCCAGTGATACCTGGCCCATTGTATCATCTTTTGTATCATCCTTATCCCTTGAGGGCTGTCTGGACCTAATGACTTGCTTCTAACCAACAGAATATGGCAAAACTGAGGGAATGTTACCTCTGAGACTGGGTTACAAAAAGACTCTGGCTTCTCTCTTGGTCACCCCTCTTGCTCTCTCACTTCCTCTGACAGAAGCCAGCTGCCGTGAGCTGCTCTGTGGAGAAGCCCACATGGCAAGGAACTAAGGGAAGCCTCCAGCCAACAAGTGAGGAACTGAGGTCTCAGACCAATGGCCTACAAGGAACACAATCCCACCAACAAGCATGTGTGTGAGTTTGCAAGCAAATCCTGCCCCAGTTGAGGCTTGTGATTTCTGTAGGCCCAACCCACTTAAATATTTGTTGCTTTAAACACTAAGTTTTGGGGTAATTGGCTAATGCAGCAGCCATTAAAAATGATAATGTGGATGTGTGGCATCACGAGGATGGTGTGGATATTGGTGTGTGTACATGTAGTCTGTCCTGCTGCAACACATGCAAAGCTAAGATCCTAAGGACCTTATAAAAGCTCACCTTCTCTATCCTTTCTAGTACTTTTCATTTTCCATACTTGTGAATTACCAATTTTCATATATTATATAACCCTCTGAACCTTGGGAAGCTCCAATGAGTACACACTAATTTGTTGTAGCTGCTGAACTACCTTATCTTCTTTTGATTCTGCCCCCACACATTCCTTCCCCTTATGTTTGACTCTTGCAATTCTCTTTACTGCCCACTCTGCCTTTTCCTTAAGTCAGTCTTAAGCGCTCATTAGAGTTAAGGGGCATTGGAAACACTAGGACTCTATCCATCAGCCCCTTAACACACCTATAGCACAAAGATTATTGACATCCTTAAAGGAAGCTTTGAAGTCCTCCCATCAGCCAATGCCTTCTAAATTATCCCCCCAAAAATCAACTATGATAAAGATGATTTTAATATTGAGTAATGTTATTTCATTCTGGTATTTAAAATATTAATAACAATGGCATAAGTGATAACTCTTAGCTCTTTATAATTACAAAATCCCATTTCCCTAGCAGGCCATCTAGGACAATGGTCTTCATTGTGTTGATTTGAAAGCACGTATATGAAACAACAAAGCTGACCTCCATCTCCCACAGAGTCTATTGTGCATCAGATGCCAAAGTAGCCAAAGAGGCTTCACACAAGATCCAAAAAACATTCAAATTCTCAAAAGCATCCCTGGGTAAGAACAAAATTCTCCTCCAGTAGAATTATCTCACTTCAGCACCTGCTTCTCAAATTCTTATTTCCCATGATCTTGGCTGTTTCCCCAGTTTCTGGGTTCATCCTGCAACCACAACTCTGGCTCAGCTGTTCAGCTCTCCACATCTTCTGATGACTCCTATTTTCAATCTTGACTGTCCCCGTGATCCTGTCTCTCTTGGCTCCCAGCCTCAACCTGATGCCCACTTGGTGCTTTCTGTTTCTGAACACCTTTGGACAACCAGTCCCGGGTAGTAAGGGCATCACACGGGACACATAGGAAGCTAATTAATGGACCTCTAGGAATATTATTAGGTGTAGTCATATTTAGGTCCTGTTAAAGAAAAAGAATTATTTGACACTTGTTAATTGGTAGGGAAGACTTTAATCAGAACTATTATGATAGGTGTCAAGGCAATCACAGCAGGGAAGAGATATCCGGCTCCATGCCGAATACAGCAAAGACAGCTGAGGGTCTGTATCCAAGGAGCAGAGTTGGGGGAGATCGTGGATAGAGAACTACTAAGAGGAGACTTCAATGGTAGGGGAAGTTTTGCTAAACCAACTTAACAGAATTCTTGCTGATGGAAGATCAAGGTAATGAAATATTGAGGGTGGGGGGGATGAGGAATTTGATTAGACATCAAGGGTGGGAGACTCTCTCTAAAGTGTTGCAGGATACTTGCTAAAACTGGACTCAGCAGGCTGAAAACAGGACCCAAGGACAAGGACTAATCAGAAAGAGTGTTCAGAGGAGCCTGTTTACTCCTCTTACCAAAGAGGAGTTTGGTCAAAGAGAGTCTTTGTCAGCCCAAATCACCAATTGTAAACAGAAGAAGGCAAGAGGGAAGTTAACAGACATTTAATGACTGTCTGATTGTGACACTGTGTTATTATGTAGTACTTTGTTTATATTATCTTATTTAATCCTAATTAATATAAGGAAGGTATTATTATCCTCACCTTACATATGAAGAAACTAAGGCTCAAAGAAATTTGATAATAGACCCTGGGATCAGAAGACCTAGATTAGATGTTGGCTTTTTCTTGTAAACTTTCACTATCTCTAGGGACCTTAAACAAGTCACTTAACCTCTCTCAGTCTCAGCTGATGTTCAAAATGAAGACAATATACATTCCTCTTTGGTCTTTTATCAACTGTTATCTATGTGGGAATTACTACATAACCTGTCTCTCTTAAATTTTGTCTCTAGATTCATATCTCCAATGCCTACTAGATAGATGCTCTTGAAAATAAACGTCCCAAATTGAACTCATTATCTTATTTCAAAATTCTTCTCTGCTTCCTAAATTTTTGACCTCATTAAATGACAGCTATATCATTTTCCAAGCTAGAAACACAGAGTTATACTCAACTCCAGGCACTCAAGACTCCCATACCAAAACACACACACTTCCATAAGCAGATACGTAATCCTAAGAGAAATATTTCCCAAAGCCATCTTCTCGAGTATGTCTTCATGGTCACTCTGTTCATGCTCTCATGTCCCCTGGGCTGCAAATGACAGTCTCTGGTGACTTCCTAAACCAATAATTACTATCTGCCCCAGTCTGTCCTCTTAAGAGTCACAACTGTCATATCTATTAAAACTGAATCTGATCATGTCACTGTGCTGCTTAAAAACCCTATTAACCCTTCACTGCCTACCAGTGCAATCTAAAGCCCTTAGCTAGGCATTCTAGGCCCTTCTCAGTCAGCCTCAACTTCTTGCCTAGCACCACCACTAACTGCCCCTCCCCACTGAGCATCCATTCAGAAAACTCTCCCTCTGTATCACCTGTTCCCTCTCTGAAATGTCCATCCCCTAATTTTGTACCTGGGCAAATGCCTTCAAGATCCAGGTCAAATGTCATCTTCCTCCCTGAATTCCTCTGGCATCATCTCCTCATCCTCCTGACATCCACAGCACTTTTATCCATGCCTCTAGCATAATGCTTAATCACAAATGAAGTTAATATCCCACACATCTATTTCTCCCATCAAACTAGATGCTTCATGAATGTAAAGACCATGTATGAGTCACACTTATGTCTCCTGAGCCTTACTTAATCTAAAATATCATTACACCTGCAATACATTTCTTAAGCCACAAAATTACAGAAAATAAGATAGCTCTCTTTGTCCATCATTTAAAATCAAGAAAAACAGGGGCTTCCCTGGTGGCGCAGTGGTTAAGAATCTGCCTGCCAGTGCAGGGGACATGGGTTCAAGCCCTGGTCTGGGAAGATCCCACATGCCACGGAGCAGCTGGGCCCATGAGCCACAATTACTGAGCCTGTGCATCTGGAGCCTGTGCTCCGCAATAAGAGAGGCCGCGATAGTGAGAGACCCGCGCACTGCGATGAAGAGTGGCCCCCACTTGCCACAACTAGAGAAAGCCCTCACACAGAAACGAAGACCCAACACAGCCATAAATAAATAAATAAATAAAATTAAAATCAAGAAAAACAAAGACAGCTACATTTAAACATGCAATGTTAATTCAAACTCAGCAAAGTTCCTATTCATTTAAAATTAAGGAAAAATAAGATCCAAAAAAACTCGTTCCCTAGGATTAAAATACACTATTGTATAATTATAGACTACATTTAAAAAATTGAAGTGTGTTGGTTCTTTGGGTATTTGATTTCTTTCATTCCATTTACAACTTTTATACCATAAGCCTCCTAAAGTCATTTCCTAAGTAGTTACTAGAATAAAAGAAATTTAAATTAAATACCTTAAAGTTTTTTCTTAGGAATATTAAATCATCACTGCCAATGACTGCTCAATATATATTCTGGGTTGCTATGATTCTTAGTTAAAAAACTAAATTCTATATAATATATAATAGAAAAACATTAAACATTCCTCTGCAATAAAGTAATTCTAAATGATGTAATAGCAACTTATAGACATATAAGCTCATTATTTGCAATATTCTTCATTGTTTTAGTTATCAGAGATGAGTTACAAATATTATAAACAGTTTGTTTGCAAAATATAATTGCTTTAGGGACTTCCCTGGTGGCGCAGTGGTTAAGAATCTGCCTGCCAATGCAGGGGACACGGGTTCGAGCCCTGGTCCAGGAAGATCCCACATGCCATGGAGCAACTAAGCCCATGTGCCACAACTACTGAGCCTGCGCTCTAGAGCCCGCAAGCTTCAACTACTGAGCCCACCTGCCACAACTACTGAAGCCTGCGCGCCTAGAGCCTGTGCTCCGCAACAAGAGAAGCCACTGCAATGAGAAGTCCGTGCACCGCAACGAGGAGTAGCCCCTGCTCGCCACAACTAGAGAAAGACCACATACAGCAACAAAGACCCAACTCAGCTAAAAATAAAATAAATTAATAAATTTAAAAATATATATGTAATTGCTTTATTATTACACAATCTGCCATTAAATATTAAATTTTAATTATTAAATAATGTACCTTAAATTATTACATAACCTAAATATTTATACAATCTGTCACTAAATTCTATGATCTTTATGATCGACACTGACTCATCAGAATTATTAAGAACTACAATTCAAACCTGTGCTAATATTTAGAACTTTTTCTGAACAATGTCTTTCAGCAGACAGAAACATGTAGATGTTATGCTCACTGTTCTTCGCTGTAGAACTCAACATACCTTCTTGTCTCTAAATTACATTTATCAACTACACTATATTGTAAAGAGTAGTTTATTTACATGCGTCCCCAAAAAAACTGAAATGCCATTTTCTCTAGGTAATTTTCCAATACTGTTCCTCTGGATAATGTGGCCTGGTCAATTTCATTTCTGTGAAAAAAACAAATAGACATTTTATCTACCTTTCAGGTATATTTTGCTTTGTCAGAGACTGCTAGTTATCTACTCGATATCCATTCTCCCCTTCTTCCCCATTAATGGGATTCCAATTTTGTTGGCAGCACCCACGTGCTCAAGAAGAAAAAATAGCACCTATATTTCCCACCACCCTTGCAGATGGGCTGGTCATGGGCCATAGAATAGGCCAATGCTATGGAAATGGAATTTGTTGTTGAGCCTTCTGGAGAAGCTCCAGAAAAAGGAAATCTAACTCAGCTGACACAGTCATTTTTGTCCTTTGCTCTTGTGCCTTCTTCCTTCTTTAGACCTTGAGAAAAAGGCCAAAAGAATTGCAGACTTTTTAGCCCTGACACCCAGAGCCACCAAGGCAACACCAGCAACCAGACTTCTCATTACGTAAGAAAAAAACAAGCTCCTGTCTTGTTTAAGCCATTGTTTTGAGTCTTCTGTTTCACAGCCAAACTAAATCCCCGAGAAATCTGTACTAATACAGTTACTAGAATCACACTGCATACCTATCTACACAAAAGAATGGCACTGCTTGCACACATGGATTTTATTAAATTTTAAATTTCAGCACTTTAGTGAAAGTCATTAGACAGATCCAATTTTGTCTATAAATGAAAAGCTTTTGAGAGACTAGGTCCCAAAAGAAGAGAAAAGTATATAGTAAAGAGGGAGACAATGAAAGAAAGGAAGGTCAGCATCCTCAAAGACAGACTCCTCCACAATAGAGCACTAGAAAAGGATTAGGCAGAGCCCAACAGAGCTGCTTCTGAAAATAATAGCTATGTTAAAAGAAAACAAGGAAGAAAAGACTATGAACATCATAGCCTTTGAAATGTGTAGAATGTTACAAAAATAATGATGTGTTCTATATATCTGTTCTTTACATTGTGAATTCATTATTTTGTTTGAAATTCTCAGAACATCAGACATACTCATAAATATCAAGTCATATATAAAAGATTTTGAATTCATTGTCTCTTTCATTGAATATTTTAAATGACTACTCTATGCCAGACACTAACTATTCTAGGTCCTGGAGATAGGGCTGTAAAGGAGACAGTCAAAGCTTTTGTTGCTAAGGAGCTTACAGTATGAAGCAGGGGAGGGGAGACAGATGTACACAAGTTAGACGGTGATAAGTGCTGAAGAGGAAAAGAAAAAGGGAAGAGGTGAGAGATGTCAGGAGTTGGTATGATTTGAGATGGGGTAGTGAGGAAACCTCACTGAGATGACATTTAGTAAAGATCTAAAAGGAGTAAGAAGGGACTTCTCTGGTGGTGCAGTCGTTAAGAATCCACCTGCCAATGCAGGGGACATGGGTTCGAGCCCTGGTCTGGAAAGATCCCACATGCCAGGGAGCAAGTAAGCCCGTGTGCCATAACTACTGAGCCCGCATGCCACAACTACTGAAGCCCGCACCCCTAGAGCCCGTGTTCCACAATGAGAGAAGCCACCGCAATGAGAAGCCCACGCACCGCAACAGAGAGTAGCCCCTGCTCTCCGCAACTAGAGAAAGCCCGCGTGCAGCAACAAAGACCCAACGCAGCCATAAATAAATAAAATAAATAAGTTTTAAATTAATAAATAAATAAAATAAAAGGAGTAAGGAAACAACTTATGTTGCTATCTAGGGAAAGAACATTCCAGGCCAGTAGGGGAGGGGAAATAAGCAAAAGCAAAAGTTGGGAGGTTGGAGTGCTTACTTCACGTGCTGCTCAGAGTATAGTTGGAGGCCAGTGGGACTAGGGGGGAATAAAGCACTAATTTGAAAACAACGTGATTGTGTAACATCTCAGACAGCACATCCATTTGCTCAACATTCATCCACAACATAAAAAACTTACATTTGCGCCTTATAGTTTGCAATGATATGGAGGGTGGGAGTTCTCGAATGGAACATTTTAGGAAACAATAACAACAATAAAATTCTTGAGATACCATAAGAAAATTGGCTTTCAAATGACTGGTCAGAAGGAACCATATTTTCATATTGTTACCACTTTTTAAAAGGGAATGGCACTCAAGCATTTCTTGCACTTTTTAAATCTCAGGTTTTCAAAAATGTGCTGCCCATATTAAGTACTAGTTTCAAACTTTAGAAGATTTTTATCCTGTAATAACATGTAATTTTCTGAAAGAGTATTGCTTGCGTGAAGAAAATTAAGCACCTGTCTCAATTTAGGAGTATGTCTGAAAGAGTATCCCTTAAAAGGGTTATATTCTTAGGGGTCAGAAATAGTAGATTGAGGTTTGTAATGTGTATCAAAATGGAAATTTTATTTTGATAGATTTTATATCATTCCAATTGCCCCACTGAAATGTGGATATAAGAATGCTAAAATCTGCTGCATTAAAATTTTAAACTCGTTGTTCTAAAATGAATGTATCTTGACTGCCTATGTGCTTGGGGTGAGTCATTTATCCTCTTATTCTCCCACAGAGAATTTGGTATATAACTGATTCACTATGCTGTACAGCAGAAACTAACACAACATTATAAATCAGTTATACTCCAATAAAATTTGTTTTAAAGTATAGAAAATGTTGCTATAAAAAAGTAAAAAAAAAAAAAATCCACAGTGAAATATATATTAAAAATAATAATAACATACAGATTGCATATAATACAAGGCATAGGAAACAGAATGGCAAGCCTCAATAGTAATGCTGAAATGTGGAATATAAGAAAACAATGTTTTCAATATTCTGAGGGAAATACATTTTTAATCCACAATGCTATATCAAACAAAACTATTAATCATAGGAAGATGAGATAAAGATATTTTCAGACTTGCAAAAAAGCATAAAAATGTATTTCTCAAACATCCTTTCTGAAGCAGCTGTTGAAGAATTTCTTTATATAAAACAGAAATAAAAAAACAACAAAGGAAGACATGGGACTCAGAAACACAGTCCATCATCAGGATGGCAGCAAAAGAGTATAAAATGACTCATTCTAAAAAAATAAAAAGCAGTGTTTTGACACAGTTGGAGAAATAAAATCAAATTACCTACTCCTGACATTATATTTCCTCCACTAAAATCACCTATTTCTTGTTTCAACACTTCAACCTTTCTTGAAGGTAACACTACACTGAATTGTAGAGGATGCAAGATGTCTCTTCAAATATGAAAAAACTCTTGGTATTTCTGAACCAGGAAATATTGATAGCTTATTGTTCTCACAAATTATTTGAATTTTTTAAACTTATCTTCCATATATTGTTCTGGCCTCCAAAATTCTTATGTGAGACCAGGGATTATAATGCAGCCTTTATTGTAATGCCAAAAGTTACCAACATAAGATAAGTATTCAATAAACAACTATGTAACCTACATGATACTGAGTTTATAGTAGTTGAAGCGTAATTAATTCACGAGTTGCTACTTCACGTGTGATGACTCAATGATGCTACATAAGAAGCTATCAAACAACTGCATAACAAAGACCCAACAGGTGTAATCAAGTGGGGCTCCAGTATTTTGAAGAACATATTAGAAGAAAGCAGACCTTCTCTAAATATCTAGTGACAGAGGTTCATTACATAAAGACTATACTTTGAGCAAATACTAGACAAAGACTAGGAAATTTCTGTGATTCTAATTAGGGTCCTAAAACAAGAAGTTGACAGTCCAGAACAGATGGCATGAGAAAAGTAGGAGTATATCCCTGGGATGAAAGAAAGAAGGAAGAAAGGTAAGAAGGAACTGAGGGAGGGAGGGTATTCAGGAGAGAGAAAAGGAAGGAGAATTGAAAACAGAAAGAAGGAAGGGAAAGAAAAGGGAAGGGAAATACAAAAGGAACAGAATATTCAGAACTATTCTCTTAGTGGCACTAAGTAAAGGTTATCATTAGTACCCTCACAGAAGTTATTGTCAGAATTCACTATTTCTTTCATTTATTGAACAAACATACATTGTGACTGTGGTGTCAGGCACTGTGCCAGGAATTAAGGATTCAACAATGAACCCTATACCAGTGATAACTCTCCTCATGGAGTTTAAGATTTGTGTATAGATGCATGTATACCTCATAAAAATGTGTATTTTCCCGTGCTATTATTTTTATAATTCTCAACATATCCTTTTGTATTTTCCTCGAAATCCAGAATAAAGAAACCATTCCAGGCCCTAACTGGGTTAGTCTTACTGACCATAGTCAGGACTTTGGGGCAAAGAGAATGCCAAGGGTATAGGGCCAAATAAGCACCACTCTGCAGAATCATGTTTTACTAAGTTTTTGGGTTTTTTTTTTTCTGTGTACACCGCTTATTACAGCTACTGGTTTGTTTTTTATTACTGCTGTTGATGCTAAAAGGGACATCTGGAAACCAGGGATTAAAAGTTTTCAGCTCCATGTGAGCTCAGGGTTATAGCCCCAGATAGGCAAGTAACTCTAATCAATTTTGCCAAGGTTGTCACTAATAGAATCTGTAAAATCAAGACTGGTGTGTCAAGGGTCTCTTGTACCAAGAAGTATTTTAAAAGCTGCAGTCTTTTGGGATTCTGCTTTCCCCTGTAGCCCACTATGCCTCTGGGATATACTGAAGCAGGATTTCAATAAAGACTAAGCTTACATTTTACATATGGAATTGGAACCATCAGAGAAGATCTGAGACTCAGTCATAAGCAAGGGTTCGGGCAAGTTATTTTATGCATCTCTCCTACACACAGACTGGAAACTATAGCTCTAAAATTGATCCCACTGTGACCTGAGGCAAAACATTTTCCAGAACAAATGCGCGCACTAATTGCTCTCCTTTATCCATTTGTTCCCCATCCTTTCCTGGTTTCCCCTTTTCTCTTTACCTTTGCCCCATGGTGATCTCTCATGAGAGGGAATCTGTTTCCTTTTTTCCATTACAGAATCGAAAGAAATACGAGAAAGGGGTTGTCTGAAATAAAAATTAAGAGGACAAAGGACACATTCAAGAAAAGAACCCCTTAAAAACTACTGCACATTTGGATATGTTTTCATTCACCAACTTGTGCAATTGAATCCTTAAGAGAGCAGGAAAAGAAGCACCCCAATTCTTTTATAGAAGACCAATAAGATCAGTAATCCCTTTGCTTCTTCCTCTTCCTTGCGTAAGCCACCCTAATAAAGAAATGAATTCCCCTCTCCTCTTTTTATTTTCATTGTGTGTGTCAAAGCCTTGGACGGACATTTTGTTATTCTGGAGTCCTGTGGACAAAGATATTTGAGATGTGAGGGGCATGTTAAGAAACCATTTATAGCTTATACAACAGAGCTTTAAAAAGCCCAGGGTCAGCACGGCAGTGTCTATTTCACCTAAAGCAAAGATTTTCAGCCAAGGGAAAAAGAGAAATGGTGTTTTGAGTTTTATTTACCACATACTGATAGTTCAAAGAAAAACAAAAATAGCAGAGACTAAATGCACTATTACTGACCTAGACACAGAGAAAAAGGGATTTTTGAATGTGCAAAATAAAAATTTTAAAAATTACAATGCTTCGAAATTGTTATTTAACAATGTTTCTGTGTCCTGGCTTCAATTTAGAAAAATCTCTGGAGCCAGAATTTCCCTTTTATAAAACAGTATAAATCCTGAAAAACTTGGTTTCTAAACACCTTAATGATGATGATTACAAGAATTGACTTTCAAAGACTTTTATTGTTACCAAAAGACATCAGAATGAGAAAATAGTATTTGGTTGCCAGTAATACGAATTCTAATAGTGAAATATGCGTACACAGTTTTGCTTTTTGCAGCCTTTAAGAGATTGAAACAGCAGTTTAAGGGCTCACAGACATTCTCTTACCTTCCATTAATCCTTCCCTTAAAGGACTCTGGCTGCTAACTATCTTTGGGCAAACTACCAACACAAGAGGTACCCAACTGTGAAAGTTTCCGTGAAGTCTCTCAGAGTCACATTCAGAAATAGGCGGCTAAATAAAGGGTGTGACCGTGTATGGAATGTGAGTTGGAAAGAGTGCCTAAATGGGTTAGCTTCTCTGAAAAGGGAATCGAAGCTGCATTTACAGGTGATAGAGATGGCTCTGTCAGTCAGTCACCTCCTACCAATCTATCTAACCCACTCTGATCTTTCTTTTTCTTTTCCTACTTACCAATCAGCTCTCCTCCCCTGCTCAGAATCTTTCTTCTTGATATACAGATCACCAACAAACACATGAAAGGATGCTCAACAACACTAATCATTAAAGAAATGCAAATCAAAACTACAATGAGGTATCACCTCACACCAGTCAAAATGGCCGTCATCAAAAAAATCTACAAACAATAAACACTGGAGAGGGTGTGGAGAAAAGGGAACCCTCTTGCACTGTTGGTGGGAGTATAAATTAATAGAGTCACTATGGAGAACAGTATGGAGGTTCCTTACAAAACTAAAAATAGAACTACCATATGACCCAGCAATCCCAATACTGGACATATACCCTGAGAAAACCATAATTCACAAAGAGTCATGTACCACAGTGTTCATTGCAGCACTATTTACAATAACCAGGACATGGAAGCAACCTAAGTGTCCACTGACAGATGAATGGACAAAGAAGATGTGGCACATATATACAATGGAATATTACTCAGCCATAAAAAGAAACAAAATTGAGTTATTTGTAGTGAGGTGGATGGACTTAGAGTCTGTCATACAGAGTGAAGTAAGTCAGAAAGAGAAAAACAAATACTGTATGCTAACACATATATATATAATCTTAAAAAAAAAATGGTTCTGATGAACCTAGGGGCAGGACAGGAAAAAAGATGCAGATGTAGAGAATGGACTTGAGGACATGGGGAGGGGGAAGGGTAAGCTGGGATGAAGTGAAAGAGTAGCATTGACATATTGACATATATACACTACTAAATGTAAAATAGCTAGTGGGAAGCAGCTGCATAGCACAGGGAGATCAGCTCAGTGCTTTGTGACCACCTAGAGGGGTGGGATAAGGAGGGTGGGAGGGAGATGCAGGAGGGAGGGGATATGGGGATATATGTGTACATATAGCTGATTCACTTTGTTATACAGTTAGCAGAAACTAACACAACATTGTAAAGCAATTATACTCCAGTAAAGATGTTAAAAAAAAAAAGAATCTTTCTTCTTCCCTCTGCTAAGTCCTCCTCAAAGGAAATTGAGGTCAGGAAACAATAGAATACATACTACATGTGAGAGATTACCACCTCTTAAGTTGACTTCTTTAACTTCCCCCCTCCCTCCATTTTAAAGGAAATTCTCACTTGCTGCTCCCCAAGAACAAAATAGTTATTTTGCTGAATTAACACAAAAGGAACTTCTTGGGAGGGCTTGTGATCACAGTGGGCATTAGGCTTGGAGATGCAGTCACCCTGTGTTGTGACCCTTGGTCAAGTCTAGTGAGTAATAGAACTCCAGGCTCCTCCCCTCCAACCAGGGGATTCAACAACAGTCACCAGCACTGGAGAGCAGTGGGGTGGCCTGCAGACTCGAGTTAGCCTGCTGGGCTTGTACCCCAGCTACGCTAACTCCAAGCTGTATCAACATGAGCAAGTACTCATCTAGAAAATGGGATTGCTAAAGATAATTACAGTACCAATATTCATAGTGTTGTTATGAGGTTTTAGTAAATAAATACTCATTAAGTGTCAAAGTACTTAGAATAGTACCTGGCTCATAGGTTACATTAAATAGCTTGTCAAAATAAATTTTAGGCTTGCTAAAATAAAGTAATTTTAAAATGTAGATTGTAATCTATATACCAATCCCATTTGTGATTAAAATATAATCGTCACCTTTGTTCCCTTACTTTTAAAAATTTTACATGCTTGGCATTAGAACTCCTTGGCCCCCATTCTTCTACCTTATACAACATAAAATAAAACTCAAAATTGTATTTTTTTTAGATAAGCATCTTGGGTTTTTTTTCCCTAAACACTACAATACCTAGCAAAAGAGCTTAAACTTGAGTGGATTTTTGCAAAACTCAACTCTTTCTTAATAACATACTCTCTCATTCTAAATGACATAGGGAAAACTATATAGTCTAGGTTATTTCCCTATGGTTTTTTCATTGGCAGGCTGTGCTTTCAAGCATGAACACAACTAAGTAGAAAAAAAAAAGGCTTCAGTTACTAAACCCTATAAGCCAGTACAAAAAGATGCAGCTAAAGGTGCTATTTTCCATCAAAATAGCTATCTTGAATGCATTTCATTGTGGTACTTCCAATTTTGGATGGTGTTTTAATGGAAGTAAATGGAAGCTAAGGCCAGTTTGAGCAGTACTGTATTACAGGCTACAGCCATGACTCAGCAATTTGATTTAACCAGGTTCAATACTAGCTACACAATCCATTGCATCAGGAACTTCAGATTTTTCTCTGCAGTAAAACCGTTTAGAATCCTGATTTCCAGCCAATACTGACATCACCTGCTGTAATTCCTAATTAGAGTAGTGTGGACCAAAACATGCCAATGGCCAAAATCTCATACATATTCAGAAGAAAGTTGGTCAGTTGACCTTGTTCAGTAAGGAAGCAAAGAGTAAGCACTCAAGGAAGAAAAAAATGTGGATTATTTATATAGATATGGAGAGAGAGAGATTCCTGGAAACAAGGCATTTAATGTTTTCAATTCAATTTGTGCTTAGAGCCAGAGTTCCAAACTTCAGGACAGTAACTAATCAATTTAGCCACTTTTCACCAATAGCCTTTGTAAGGTTGAGACCAGAAAGTTAAGGTCTGCCACAACAAGATTACCATCTATTAAGTCATGGTTCTGGTCATCCTCTCCTCAGATTCAAGTTCTGATCCAGGAAGGGATGTCCATCTAAAGCACTGACATTTGGTATGGATGCTTCATAAAATTCAGCATGTTAAAGACACATATAATTCCAATTTAAAAAAATAATTTGATGGTAAAAGTCTTCACTTTACAAAACTTGAAAGGTATTTTAAAGGCAAATGAACTCAATGTTTGTGAAGAAATTGCTAAGTGACATCCCCAAAAGAAAATTTGAGACCATTTGGAATTGTTTAATTGAGCATTCACTGTCTGATTAGAATGATGTGATTTCAATAATGTTCAACATTCATAAAATAAACCAGAATCCTTGTACTGTGCCACCTCACATTAAAAGAAGAAACAACAAATCTAAAGGATCAATCAAGATGGTAAAGAAGCAGAATTAAAAGCAGCAACATATTCTAGAGTATCCCATACACTACTTTGCTTTCATATTAATAAGAAAACAGACTAAATAGGAACTAAAGAGGACAAGAGCTTTTCAGCCACAAAAGACAGTGCCTACTTTGCATGTTGGCCTACAAAAAGCTCAATGGCCCTTTATTTATTTATTTATTTATTTATTTATTTATTCATTTATTTATTTACTTACTTATTTATTTTTTTTACGACTGTCACTAAACACAGACCTGTCGAGTGGAAGGTGAGAGTACACACTGATGACTTCAGAAGGGCTTACTTTGTGAATGTCGTTGGGCCTGTCAATGGCCCTTTTTAGAAATACTAAATTGGAACTTTTCCAAGAAACACTTATTCAAAACCTCAGTAATAATCCTCGAGTTTCGTAAGACAGTACCAAAGATTTTTTTTTTTAATCATCTGACCATTCCTTTGGACATAGATAAAATTGAGTAACCCCTTTGAGCCATCTCATGCCTCCCGCCCACACACACACCATGAATTATTAACAACACTGAAGACATCAGAAAACATATGGCAATAATCAGCTTTTCTAAATAACAAAACTAAGTTTTGAACACAGTTTTTTTTAATTGTGTTAAGTTTTTTTAAATATAAATAGCTTGTGAGATTTTTTTCTAATTCATAAAGGAAAAATAAAAGTACAAAGAAAGATAAAATAGATAACTGAGAACATACTGTACAGCACAGGAAATTCTACTCAATGCTCTGTGGTGACCTAAATGGGAAGGAAATCCAAAAAAGTTGGGATATATGTACATGTATAGCTGATTCTCTTTGCTGTATGGCAGAAACTAACACAACATTGTAAATCAACTATACTCCAATAAAAATTAATTTTAAAAAAGTACAAAGAAAGAAAACAAAAGTAACCTATTATCACCTAAAAAAGTAACTACTAACATTTTGGTGTGTACTTCAAACTTCTTTCCATGCCTGTATATATATATAAAATGTTTTTAGTTTGTATAAAATTGAGATCCCCCAGAATATAGTTTTGGAAACAGTAATATACTACAAACATTTTTTCACATCGTTAAATATTCTTCTACTAATTATTTTAATTAAAATGGTATTTAACCAGTCTCTATCTGAGATTACAGGTTAATTGCTTATTGCTATAAATAATGCTTTGATAAATACTCTAGTAGATTAATCAAAAACTGTTTTCTTGAGAAACATTCCTAGAAGGGAATTGGGAATTTTTACGTTAAATTATATGTATGTTTTAATGTTTTGGAATATATTGCCCAATATCTAGATGGCTCTATTTTAAGTGTTCCATGTTTTACTTAGTTCACTGTGCTGCTAGCCAGGTTAGTAAAAATGATAGTCACCTAGAATCTTCCCATGGTTCATTCAAAAGGCTTTCACAATGCTGGCCTCCAGTATACCAAATAGGTATCATTTAGAGCTCAGGGGTCATTGTTCCCCCATCACTGCCTATGGCCCAGAGATGCCACCAAGAACAAACATCAGGACACCCTTACCTCAAGGGATCATTTAGCAAACATTATCCCTTTGCAGTTGGGTGAGTATTCTAAAAACACTCAGAAATGAGGATTTCATATTCCAGGGGATTCTAAACTAAGTCACAATACACAATTTGTACTTACAGTAACTCCTAAATGAGTTTCTTTCAAAATAACTATATTGCGCGTTGTTTTTAACAAAGATTTTTCCCGATTGTGATTAATTTAAATGTGAGTCCACGTGGTTTAGTAGTTAAGGGCAAAGGTAAGTTTAGCAACTGGTCTCCCTGTGTTTGTTTGAATTCTTTCCCTGCTACTTCCTGGTTCTGTGACACTGAGCAAATTATTCAGCCTCTTTGTGCCTCAATTCCTTCACATGTGAAATCTGAGTATAAGAGTGAAATTTCTCCTGTAGTTGTTATAGTAAGAGCATTAAATAAGAGAATCTGTGTAAAATGCTTAACACCATGCCTAGCACATAATAAGCATTCAATATCTGTTGGTAGTTGTTATTATTAAGCAAAAATTGCCTTTGGCACTTTGAAACTTGTTGCCCTTCATCCTTCATCTGCCTAATAAAAGAAAGTACATTCTGTGCAGCGTGTGCGAATATAAGGTCTTTCGCGTCTCTGTGATACCAAAAGAACTTTGGTGACACTTAGAAGCCAGTGTTGATTAAGCAGTTAGGTAAAATCCTCTCTGGCTCCTCAACCTCTGTGTTTATAGTGAGACAACACTGACATCTAGTGGTCAGAGATATGAATTACATGTTCTGGTAAACTGGCAAATTTAAAAGCCTGTGGTCTCGGCCCAAAGCAAGGAGTTTTCCTACTGTCTTAGGGGAAACGAGTTACATAAATCCTAGGTAGATTTGTGCATAAGCTCTTTGGCTATAGCTCATCCTTTGTTATATAGAAAGTGTTTTGAACAACTAAGGTCCACATTATCCATCACATCAACCTTCACTCTTTGGTTTTAATCAATTTGTTTACCTTAAAATTCTGAAAAAGAGAGGAATATATTTAAGAGAAATATTAGTATATGTTCATTTTACTTTCAAAGCATATATAAAAGTCTAGCAAAGTAATGCAAATTAATCCAACATAATACAGCAGGCATAAAATACATTAATGGGCTTTGAATATTAAATATTAATTTATGAATCCATTTTATACAATTTTATAATAGAGATTAAAGAATTGAAACCATTGTGTTAAATAAAACATAACCCATCAAGGATTTTTCAGTTTCATCTACATTTTTCTATAACAAAGAGGAGTTGGAAAATTAATATTTCAGGAAAGGGTTTACACATCAATCATGAAACAAGCTTTAAGAGAGTTTCTTACAAGAAAGAAGATTAGTCACAGGAAATCCATCATTATAGGTCTATATTTACTGAAGCTGTGCTGGAACTGTTTTGCCTGGTGTTACAGTCACTGGTTAAACTCTTGCAAGGAAGCCTAAAGATTTAATTCAGCAGCAAGCCCTCAGAAATGTTCATTAGAAATGCTAATAGTGTGACTAGATCATGAGAACAAAACTAAGAGTGATCTCCTGAGTCAGCTGAGCCATGGGTTCACCACCATCACTGTTAACAGCATCTACTGCTTGTAGAGCATTTATTACATCTCACACTCTGCTGGGCTCTTCTAATTCATAACTATTCATTTATTCAACAAATAGACTATCTACAGTGCTGCCAGACCATGTAATGACAATGGTGGGTCACAACAGGCATAATCCTTGTCCTAACTGAGCTTATAAGCCACTGGAGAAGATATCAATAATCACCAAACTGAAATAAACTTATAACTGTATTATGAGCTGAATTGTGCCCCTCTAAAAGTCATTTGTCAAAGCCCTACCCCCCAGTACCTCAGAAT
The DNA here is from genome assembly GCF_009873245.2 of Balaenoptera musculus. NCBI lineage: Eukaryota > Metazoa > Chordata > Mammalia > Artiodactyla > Balaenopteridae > Balaenoptera > Balaenoptera musculus. The sequence goes on from NC_045786.1 coordinate 121,206,770, forward strand.
GTGACTGTGTTTGGTGATAGGGCCTTTGAAGAGGTAATTAAGTTAAAATGAGGCTGTTAGGATGGGCCCTGATCCAATCTGACTGGTGTCCTTACAGGAAGAGGAAATGTGGACACAGGGACACAGGGGTGAATACACACACAGAGAAAAGATCATGTGAGGATTCAGTGAGAAGGCAGCCCTCTGCAAGCCAAGGAGAGAGGCTTCAGGAGAAACCCAACCTGCTGACACTTTGATCTTGGACTTCTGGTCTCCAGAATTGTGAGAAATAAGTTTCTGCTTTTAAGTCCACCGGCCTGTGTTATTTTGTTGTGACAGCCTTAGCAAACTAATACACTGTGATAAAATGCCATTTAAGGAAGGTTCAAAGAACTACGAGCACATATAACAGAGCATTTGACTTAGTCAAAGAGTCAGAGAAAAATGAACTCTGAGGAATGAGTAGAGGTTAATAAGTCTGAAAGGGAGAAGCAGCATGCTCCATGCTGAAGGGAGAGCTTGCACAGGGCCCTGGGGTGGGAAGAAGCAGGGCATATTTCTGGAAGTAAGGGGAAATTGATATGGCCAGAATGCAGGCAGTAAATGGCTGCATGCTTTGAAATGAAGCTGGAGAGGGAAACAGAGACCAGATCATGCAGATACTTGCAGGCCAAGAGTTAACGATTTTGGTCTTTATCCTGCAAAAATTGGAAATCATTAATGTGCTTTCAGCAGGGGGTAATATAATTTTGAATTTAAAGATCACTCCAGCTGGAGAAGGGAGCAAGACAAGAAAGGAATGAGGAGACCAGTTAGGAAGTTATTTCAGTGTCTAGTGTAGAGAAGCAATATAGTAAAGGAGGGTGAGAGCAGTGAAGATGGAAAGATATAGACATATTCAAGAGATATTTAAGAGATACTGCCACAAGGACATGTCAATTACTCAGTTTTGGGGGGTGATGGAGAAAGGTCCTTCCAGGTTTCTGGCTTGTAAAATGGATAAATAAAAGTGGTACCATCCTTTAAGAAAGGGAGGTGAATAAGAACAAGATTTGGAAAGAAAAAAATTTAACTCTATTTTTGGCCCTATTTAGTTGAGTCTGAAGTTGAGTCTGAATTCCTCTACTTTGACATCCAAGCAGAAATTTCAAGAAGTTGGTTAGAATGACAAGTTTGGAGCCCAGAGAAGAGATCTGGGCTACAGATATGAATTTGAGAGTCGTTCACCTGTAAGTAGTAAGGAAAGCCATAGGTGTAAGTGGGAATACCTAGGAAAACAATATAAAGTAAGAAGAGAAGGGCCTAGGACTGAGTTTAAGGAACTCCAAAGATAAAGGAGTAAATAGACAGGTAGGAGGAAACCCAGGGAAGTGCAATGTCATGGAATCTAAGAAGAGAATGATCACCAATGTAGGATGCTGCTGACCTGTTAGGATTGATTTAGGAATATGTGAGAGCTGTTTCAGGGCTTAGCTGAGGGATGAATGCAAGATGAAGTATGGAAGCAATGAAAATGGAGAAGTATTTTGAGATATTTTCCTAGTAGAGGAAGGAAATAGCTGTGAGGTTGACAAAATGTTTGAGGTATAGTTTCTTGGGTTTTATGAGTATTATGGACTGAATGTGTCCCCTCAGAATTCATATATTGAGACTCAAATCCCCAATGTGATAGTATTAGGAGGTGGGGTCCTTGAGAGGTGCTATAGACTGAAAGTTTATCTCCCCAAAATCATATGTTGAAATCCGAATCCCCAGTGTGTTGGTATTAGGAGATGGGGCCTTTGGAAGGTGATTGGGTCATAAAGGCAAAGCCCTCATGAATGGGATTAGGCCCCTTATAAAAGAGACCCCAGAGAGCTCCCTTGTCCTTCCACCATGTGAGGATACAGAGAGAAGTTGGCAGCCTGCAACCCAGAAGAGGGTTTTACCAGAACTCAACCATGCTGGCACCCTGATTTCAGACTTCCAACCTTCAGAACTGTGAGAAATAAATTTCTGTTGTTTATAAGCCACCCAGTCTATGGCACTTTGTTATAGCAGCCGAACTGACTGAAATAGGGTGTAATCAGGTACAGAAGAGGTCATGATGGTGGATCCCACATAATAGGATTACTACTCATACAGTGAGAAGGCAGCCATCTGTAAGCCAGGAAGAGCCACATCTGCCTGCACCTTGATCTTGGACTTCTCAGCCTCCAGAACTCTGAGAAATAAATGTCTGCTGTGTAAGCCACCCAGTCTATGGTACTTTGTTATAGCATACAAGGACTAGGACAGTGGGGATGCCAGTGGGGGCGGGGGGAGGATTTTGCTTAGTTTGGCTATGGTTTAGTGGAAGGTACAGGAATATGCTTTAAAACTGATGAGAATCGCAGCATCTCTGAAAGGAAGACATTTTGGTTCACATATTATAGATCAGGAACCCAGGGGTCATAAAGATTAATTAGTCTTAAATAATACAGCTAATAAGTGATTGAACCAGGTCCTAAAGCCAGGACTGTCTGACTCCACTTTGCCATACTGCCTCCCAACAAGTATCTATTGTGTACCAACTACATGCAAGACCAGATAATATAATTTATATCTAATTAGGACTGGGGACACATTCAGTACAAAATATGATGATGACACTCTGTACAAACAGAATCTGTTCTCAAGTTTAGTACATACCAGAAAGATTCTTTCTAGCCTTTAGAACTGCCAGCTTTGTATTTTAGCAACATGAAAATTTAGAGCTGCCTAGAAATTTTGAGCTGCTTTGAGCAACCAGGAATTGGGGGAAGGGATGAAGAAATGGCAGATTAGAGAGTAGGAAAGAGGGGAAAAGGCATTCTTAGAGATCCATGGGGAAAAATTGGAATCACTAATTTATGTAATATCCTTAATACTGCTATAGTTCTGATGGTATCATCTCATCTTATTTCTCACCCACATGTCCCTCCTTTATGGAGATTTTTAATAAGCATGATCAGAAGATGTTTTCAATGGAAGACACCATCTTTGTTGGGGTTGTAATCCCTAACTACTGCTTGAATTCCAATAAGAAAGAGCCCTCAAGAATTCCAAGCACAGACCTTCCTTAAGACCTAACACCACTGGATATTTGCTCGGTGTTTTTAGTACTTCTCCAGGGAGTATTTTTAAAAAGGAAAGAATTGAAAGGTTCTCTTTCAGTGACTTTCAACCTTGGCTACACACTGGAATCATCTGAAAAGCTTTAAAAATACTGCTGTTACTCCCTAACACCATACACAAAAATAAACTCAAAATGGATTAAAGACCTAAATGTAAGGCCAGACGCCATCAAACTCTTAGAGGAAAACATAGGCAGAACACTCTATGACATACATCACAGCAAGATCCTTTTTGACCCACCTCCTAGAGAAATGGAAATAAAAACAAAAATAAACAAATGGGACCTAATGAAACTTAAAATCTTTTGCAAAGCAAAGGAAACCATAAACAAGACGAAAAGACAACCCTCAGAATGGGAGAAAATATTTGCAAATGAAGCAACTGACAAAGGATTAATCTCCAAAACATACAAGCAACTCATGCAGCTCAATATCAAAAAAACAAACAACTCAATCCAAAAGTGGGCAGAAGACCTAAATACACACTTCTCCAAAGAAGATATACAGATTGCCAACAAACACATGAAAGAATGCTCAACATCACTAATCATTAGAGAAATGCAAATCAAAACTACAATGAGATATCATCTCACACCGGTCAGAATGGCCATTATCAAAAAATCTACAAACAATAAATGCTGGAGAGGGTGTGGAGAAAAGGGAACCCTCTTGCACTGTTGGTGGGAATGGAAATTGATACAGCCACTATGGAGAACAGTACGGAGGTTCCTTAAAAAACTAAAAATAGAACTACCATATGACCCAGCAATCCCACTACTGGGCATATACCCTGAGAAAACCATAATTCAAAAAGTCATGTACCAAAATGTTCATTGCAGCTCTATTTACAATAGCCAGGACATGGAAGCAACCTAAGTGTCCATCAGCAGATGAACAGATAAAGTAGATATGGCACATATATACAATGGAATATTACTCAGCCTAAAAAGGAATGAAACTGAGTTATTTGTAGTGAGGTGGATGGACCTAGAGACTGTCATACTGAGTGAAGTAAGTCAGAAAGAGAAAAACAAATACCATTTGCTAACGCATATTTATGGAATCTAAAAAAAAAATGGTACTGATGAACCTAGTTGCAGGGCAGGAATAAAGAGGTAGACATGGAGAATGGACTTGAGGACATAGAGTGGGAGAGCGAAGCTGGGGCGAAGTGAGAGTAGCATCGACATATATACACTACCAAATGTAAAATAGTTGGCTGGTGGGAAGCAGCATAGCACAGGGAGATTGGCGCGGTGCTTTGCAATGACCTAGAGGGGTGGGATAGGGAGGATGGGAGGGAGGCTCAAGAGGAAGGAGATATGGGGTCATGTGTATGGTTGATTTGCTTTGTTGTGCAACAGAAACTAATAAAGTATTGTGAAGCAATTATACTCCAATAAAGATCTATTAAAAAAAAAATCCAGAAGCCATGAAAGTAGACTGATATATATGATTACATTAAAAGATAAGCATTGTGCATGGCTAAAGCAACTAAGTACAAAGTCAAAGGGCCATTGACCAACTAGGAAAAATATTTGCAACTCATATTACAAAGGGCCAATGTCTCTAATATATCAATATAAACAGCTTCCAAAAGTTGATAAGGATAAAGAAAAACTTAAAAGAAAAATCAACAGGGCTTCCCTGTGGCGCAGTGGTTAAGAATCCGCCTGCCAATGCAAGGAACAGGGGTTCGATCCCTGGCCCTGGAAGATCCCACATGCCGCGGAGCAACAAAGCCTGTGCGCCACAATTACTGAGCCTGCGCTCTATAGCCCATGGGCCACAACTACTGAAGCCCACGTGCCTAGAGCCCAAGCTCCGCAACAAGAGAAGCCACCACAATGAGATGCCCGCGCACCACGATGAAGAGTAGCCCCCGCTCACCGCAACTAGAGAAAGCCCACGCACAGCAACGAAGACCCAACACAGCCAAAAATAAAAACAAATTAATTTAAAAAAAGAAAAATCAACAAAGATAGTTCAGAGCAAATAAAATTCAAATGGCTTTCAAACATTTGAAAAGATGCTTAATATTAATCAAAATAAGAGACATGCAAATTAAAACAAGCTATCATTTTTATCTATTGGATTGTAAAAAGTAAAAAAATCTGACGTCTTTTATACACTACACTATGGGGAAACAAGCCTTCTCGTACATTACTGGCAGGAGTGCATATTGGTACAACTCCACTAGAGGACAATTTGGTAATATCTATCAGAATTACAAATGAATTTTCAGTAATCCCACTGCTGGGACTTTATTCTTTATATATACCTGCATGCATACAAAATATACAAGGTTACTCATTGTAATATTCTCTTAATAGCAAAAGGTTGGGGGAAACACTCAAGAACACATCAACAGGGACATATGTCACATCCATAAGATGGCCTGTTAGACAACTGTGGGGGAAAAAATTAGGAAGTTCTTTGTGTACTGATAGGGAAAGATCTCTAACACATATTGCTGGGTGAAAAACAGTAAGGGCTGAACAGTTGGCTACCTATTGTGTAAGAAAGGGGGAAATATTTGCTTGTATTTGCACAAAGAAGTTTTGGAAGACTAGGTGAGAAACTGAAAAAGAAAGGGTCAGTGTTAGAGGAGTAGGATGGGCTTGGGAAGGGAGGAAATGGAGTGCATAGGAATAGGAGTGTTTTGGTATTTGGACTATGGGACTGTATTACCTAATTAAAACTATTTTTTGAAGCAAAAAAAAAAAAAAACACTGATGCCTGGGATCCTAACCCAGAGAATCTAATTCAGTATGTCTCAGGTATGGCCTGTGTATTGAAATTTAAAATTTTCACCCCATTATTCAAATGTATAGCCACAGGCCCCTGAAACCCATACAAGGGGTTGTATCACTATATCACTGAATGATCTGGGAAAGATCATTCTTTCAACAAACAGTATTCACTCTGAGGCACATACCGTGCTGGATGCTGGGACACAGATAAATAAGACAAGATCTCTATCTTCAAGGAGCTTACTCCTTCATGGATGTGTCAGACATAAAACAGACAATCACAATATCTTTAATAAGTCTTGTGATAGTGATATAACCCAGCTGCCAACCACACTACCACCCCTTCCAGTTTAAAGGATGCCACTTGTTAATGATCACAATATTCAGAATAGTTGGTCCTATTTTCTCCACAGCAGGTGAATTTTTCTCCAGGACCTCAGAGCTGTGGTTCTGTAGACTCTGCTGCCACTAAGAGCCAAGAGGGTTTCTCCAACACAGTCCGCTCTGAGGGTAGATGCTCCCTTCCCTCTTGAGATCCAGGAGGAAATGAGAAACAACAAAACACCCTCCAGTAGACACTGTTCTTTGGCTACTACAGACATCCTCCCCACCCACCACTACCATTTCTTCCCTCTGTGTAACCAGAACATCAATTTTGCGTTTAGGGAAATATCAGGGAATTCAGGCTTCCCTCTGTGGGTCCAGGAGTTGAATCATGATCAATTTGAAGCAGTCATGGTAACACCTTCCCTTGACAGATAAGGTCTTTCCCAGCCACCTTTGTAACTAGAGGTAACAATGTGACACAGTTCTGGCCAATAGGATAGAAGGGGAAGTCTGAGAGTGGGTGCCTAGAAAGATGTATCCATGATAGGAGAAAGGTTTTGGCCCTTTTCTCCTTTTTCCTGTCTTAAAAGCAAATGTAGGGCTTCCCTGGTGGTGCAGTGGTTGAGAATCTGCCTGCCAATGCAGGGGACATGGGTTCGATCCCTGGTCCGGGAGAATCCCAAGTGCCGCGGAGCGACTGGGCCCATGAGCCACAACTACTGAGCCTGCGCGTCTGGAGCTTGTGCTCCGCAGCAAGAGAGGCTGCGGCAGTGAGAGGCCCGCGCACCGCGATGAAGAGTGGCCCCCGCTCGCCGCAACTAGAGAAAGCCCTCGCACAGAAACGAAGACCCAACACAGCCCAAAATGAATAAATAAATAAATAAATATTTTTAAAAAAGAAAAAAAAAAGCAAATGTAATGTCTGGAACTAAGGCAGACATCTTGAGACCATGAGGCAACAAGCACAAAAAACAACATGCTGAGAACCGTAAGCAGAAAGAGTGAAAGAACCTGAGTCCTGAAAGCTTACTGAGCCTCTGCTCCAGCCCTGGAGAGACGTCATCCTGACCTCTTACCTTATGCAAAAAATAAAATCCTGTTTGTTTAAGCTACTCTTCATTGGGTTTTCTGCTACTATCAAAACCATGATTAACTAATACACAGTCCTTCTTTCCTTGTCACTTTGTCCTTTGAGCCTCCATAAGACTAACATATTACAGAGCAATGTAATTACAAAGCTCTTTACTGAAGGGAAGTTCAAAAGAGAAATACCATGCAGGATGGACAAAATTAGCATCCCGGTTAATCTGGACTTTTACATGCACCATATAAGTGAAGCATCTCAAGATGTTGGCCTTCATCCCTCACAAGGAAGGTGACCACCTTGTAGTTCCCTCTGATTCTGATCAGGCCCACTGCCCTGAGGTTCACAGACCTGCTGTGGGTAGGGAGAGGGTTGCAACTGTTAAACTAAGGAACTACATTTCCCAGGATCCCCTTCCCTGTATGGTGCTGAGGTAGGTTGTACAAAAGAAGAACTTGCATGAGATTTGAAAGGCAGGAGTAAAGCAGTGACCACTACTCTCTGAAGGTCATTGTTGATAGATACAGAGATGGGCAGATGTAGAAGGAACCAGCAGATTCTATTTTATCCTCACTCTCCTCTGATACGTGTCCAACTTTTCTTCCCAAATGCTGACATTTTTGACTGCAGGCCCACCACTGGACATTTGGCTGCAGGCTCACCAGAGGCAGTAGTTACACAGAGGCAAGAGCCCACCATAGACCTTCCTTTTCACAGTCCCACTCTGCTTGCTAGACGTGCTTAGCTTCTCAGATGGACCAGTGAGTCATTTATTTTCCGATCCAGCAACTCCCTTTCCAGATCTTCACTTGCCCAGCTCTTCAACTGTATAGGTCTAATTCCTATAATAATTCCCTTATCCCATATCCTCTGCTCCCCTGACTGATATGTCTGGCCACCAACTCCCTACTTCACACATAAAAAAGCCATTCTCAATTTCTTCCTCACATCAGGTGGTGATATTACCCCCATCCTATCGCAGTTCTTTAACCAAAGCGAACATGTGTCCCCCAACTCTAGCTCCAGTTTTCCTCCTGCGAGAGTGGCAAGCCTGCTGATTCTCTTACTAGGGTACCAATTAAATAAGCACTTTTCTCAGTGACAAACATTAGCTTTCCCTGGAGACAAATAAGTCTCCAATGTAGAAAAAAGAACATTTCTCCGGTAGTAGCACTCTGCCTTGCCATGAAGAAACAACAGGCAACCCATTTTCACTCAGAACACTGGGGTTCTGTTCAGCTGGGCTGCGACAAGGCAGAGAGAGTCACACAGCTGCATCCTGCCTCCCAGGTAATGGCCCCAGCTCAGGTTGTATCCTTTTGAGCTAGAGTCTCTCTCTCATGAAAAGGTTGGGGGAGGGAGTTATTTGGCAATCCTCCCACCACAGAGTGGGAAATGAGAAAACTCCAAAGATAGAGTGATAAATGTAGCTGAAGAGGTCTGGAGAAGGTTTCACACGCATAGGAGGTTACGCTTTACCTAGGGCCTAAGGCAGGGAGAACTATTTTCAAGGAGAGTATCCCCCGCTATCTGACTCGAATCATTCCTGAGTCCAGGAAGAGTGAGAATAAGAAGGGGATACAGCATTATCTGAGCCTACCCCAATTCCTGTTTCAGACAAATTGAAATGCCTTTGCATCTCCTTGCAAAGAAAGAAGAGGGAGAAAAGTTTTCACAGCAGTTCAGTAAAATATCAACCTTGTTTTCTTCCATAAAATTTCTAGCCACAGATTTTTAAACGCTAGAATCCAGTGACTCATAACCCACAATCGTTTTGTAAAATAATAAATGTTAGCACGGAAACCTCTTCACAACCATTTTTCTGAGGGGGAGACAAGAATTGTCATTTAGACCTTTCTTTCTCAAATTCTAAAGCTGCCCCAAAATGGGTTACCTTGACCTCCAGAATAAAAAAGTGACATTAAAGCAAACTATTTCTCCACTGTCTTTTCAAAGGAAACAGCAATTGTTTAAAAATTAAGACTTAAATTTAGGTTTCCTTAAAGACAGATAGCACTTTAACATGTAAAATAGATCATAAAGTTCTGCCGTAAAATTAACTTTAACCCCAGTGAACTTTTCTTAAGCTGCTGAAATATTGCCATAAAAGGTCAAATAGTTAGTAAACTCTAGAGAGCAAGATTGTTCAAATAATGTTCAGTTTGAAATCGGCAAATAATCTGCTTTCCATTTGAGTAGGATGAGACTGGAGTGGGCAGAAGAGGATAAAATGCAGCTTGGGAAAGTCATTTAAATATAGCCAATATGGATCTCATTCAACAAGCTCACATGTGAAAGAAAAATCACTTCTATTTACTATGGGTCAATATAATTTTTGGCCAGGAGAAAACCTGAGGCGCTCTCAGTGCTCCCACACACACTCCCAGGGCTGAGCCAAGACTCCATGGTCTTACCTAACACCAATGCAGAAGGAAGGTCACTCTGGACATTGGGCATCTGCCTGAACAGGTCATGCCCATGAGCTGATCTTCACGGTTCCCTTCAAATCCAACAGCCCTCTCCAACTTTCCTGTCACAAATGGGACATGAGAGTCTGCTGAGGCTGGAAACCCAGCCCTGGGTGCTGTCTCCCTGCTCACATAAACTCCCCTCTTTAGTCTGGCTACACCTTTGGAACAGAGCCCAGAGCAGTGCACCCTACAAACCACACCCCACGGATCCCCTTCTCCTTTCAGTCCCAGACGGTATCCCCATGCTCCCTCCAGCTTCTCCGGGACACCCTGCCTCTTCCCTCAAACCCTGTCATTGCTCTTTTTTAACAAAACACTTTGGTGGCTGCTACAGTCTGACTGTTTGTATCCTCCCCGCCCCCTTCTCCCCCCACCCCCCAGCCAAAACTCATATGCTGAAACTTAATACCCAATGTGATGGTATTAGGAAGTGAGGGCCTTTGAGACATGATTAAGTCGTGAGAGTGGAGCCCTCATGAATGGGATTGAGCTCTTAAGAAAGAAGCCCCACAGAGCTCCCTGGCCACTTCTACTGTGTGGGTTACAGCAAAAAGACAGCCATCTAGAAACAGATTCTCACCAGACACCAAATCTGTCAGTACCATGATCTTGGACTTCCCAGCCTCCAGAACTGTGAAAAATAATAGTTATTGTTTATAAGCCACTCAGTTTATGGTATTTTTGTTACAGCAGCCTGAATAAACTAAGACAGTGACTGATTAAACCCAGAATCTAAGTCATTACCTAAACTAATTTCCTCCCCCCAGGAGCCTCAATCCCTCAACTTTCACTCCCTTACTTGCTTTGTTTTCTTTATAGCACTTTTTTGAAAATCAGATATTTGTATTTCTAATTGTATAGCTCTTCCTATACATTTCTCCCTAGATATCTTTCTATTCGTTTATATAAAATGTAAACTAATACCTAGAATAATGCCTGATCTGTGATAGACACTTGATAAATAGCCATTGAATAAGTGTTGAACACACAATTTAGCCACCGAACAACTAGTTTTCTTGTCTTCATGAGCAGAGAGTGTTTAATCACCAAACCCTCCCTGGAGGCAAAGGAAGATATTTGTTTCACATCCGTCTAGCACACTGAGTTGAAGGGGAAAAAAATACGTTTCCATGTTTAAAATAGTCTGAATGTTCTCTTGCCACATATGTTTTCAGGTTAAACGACTATTATGCGGCCTCAGGTCTCCAGGAAGCTCTCATATTGTCCTGCAGCTAATTTGTTGCAGGCCTGAGGACCTCATTTTCTCCCCATGACGCGCAATGAGAGAAACACGTGAAACCTGGGAGGAAGGGAAGAGGAGGAGGGCAGAGGGAACTCCTGATCTTGCTGTTTATCGTCTACTTCTGTTATATTTCAATCATTAAAATATATCATGGGGTTCTGGGAAATTATATGAAAACCTTTTTACTCAGAACAGTTAAAACTAATCAGTTAAAGGAAGAAAATACATAGGAATTAAATAAAAATTGTAATTGACAGACAGGAAAGAAATCGTCAAGAGGAAAATGTCTGTTAAAAAATATATTCTCATTAGTTGACTTTTATCTAGTCTATAGAAGAGAAAAGTAGGACTCTATTTCACAAAAAAGTGAGATGTCATGTCTCTTTATCACTGTGTGATTGCACTTATAATGCATTCATCAGGCTTGTTGACTCAAGTCATTACATCCTAATATGGATTAGCTAAATTGTTGGAACATAGATGCATACTCCAAAAGAGCATGAATTTTTAAATCCAATTTTATATTACATTTCTTGAGAAGTTTTTACTGTGATTTGAAATCCACCCAGGAAGAGCATAGTAGAATATTCTGCCCATTTGTATTTTATGTGACAAAACCAACAGGTTCACCATTTATTCCTAACTAAAATTGAATTGTCTGAGAATTGCAATAACTGTCAGCCTCTAAAGATCTTATCTCATGTCTCACAGTTTAATTGGATTGTTTTCTGAAACAGTCTTTCCTCTTCAATTTCATAAAGACCATAAATGCTTATATTATTGTTCTTTTGTTCTCTTTCCTCAGAACTTTGTTCATTTTAATTTTTAGTCATAGTGGCCTAAGATGACCCTGCTTTTCCTTCTAACCCAAAATTCAAGTAAACTGCAACTGTGGAACCATTTGACATCTTTCCATCTATGACTGCATGAATAAGATAAGAAGGACCTTAATAAGGAAAGCAATTAGTAAATCATTTACATTTGCAAGTGATCAAAATCATAAAGCCGCAAAGCAAATTTCATTCGACAAACAAATGATTCTTAAGCTATGAACCTGAAGCTGGACGAGTTATCAAAAAATCAAAGCACAAAATGACAGAAGGCATTATTTAGTCATGCCAATCTCCCAACTGTAAGTGCTCTGACCTGAGATAGCCCTGGGGTAGCAAATGAACTACTCAACAAAATTTACTCTAAAGGAAGTGTATATAGTGATGAATACTTCTTGGGCATTAAAAACTAAAATAAGATTATACTGGGAAAAATGTCATCCATAAATGCATCACAATTTGTTGAAGCCCTAATCGTGCTTAGCACTATATTAGGCACTATGGTAATGCAAAAAATTTTAAACTTGGTTTAAAACATAGTTATAGCACAAATGTAAAAAAGAAAGCAGAAAAAAGGTTTTAAATATTCTTTTATCATCAAAAAGTATGTCATAAAGAGTGGAATCCAAGCAGCACATCTAGATACACATATAGTTACAAATATGATTTCAATTGTACACACACACACACACACACACACAAATATTAATTAACAGCGACCATCTCTGGGTGGTGGAATGAGTAATTTTCATTTTATTCTTTATACCTTTACAAGTTAACAAAATACTACAATAACTGCATATTACCTTGGTAATCACAGACATAAAAGCATATGTAAGTCATCTTAACTCTCTAAATGATATCTACCTAATCTAGGATTCTTATATCCCAACTATCAAACAGATGCTTCATATACTATATATTAAATAAATACTAAACCTAGGGTATTAAGACTATAACCTCGTCACAGCCTCCGGGAAAATGTAATTCATCCCCTGCCCTATTTATTATTCTCATGAGAATCTGAAGCTCCCCACCCCTCCCCCACCAACACACACACCAGGATGCAGGCAAGTAAATTCTCCACTTCTTTACACTTGGAAGGCAATGTCTAAATCGCAAAATCTTCATTAGATAATTTTAGGTAAGACACCCTTGAGATACCTCCAAATTTCACTATAGAGGACTACCATCTGCCAATCAAGGGCCAGGTTAGGCTCTTTAGAGGCCTAAATAAACATTGAAGATATTAGATCCTTCATATGTAATTTTTCAAAGTGATACAAAAATCACATATACACTAAAATTAAAATCGCCTCTGTTTAAATGTTCTACTTACAAAGTTCAGGTTCAGAATTCTCTTTTCAGTAGTGGAGGCAGATGGTTTTTTGCTGATGCCCTAAGCAAGTCCATTCTCTATCCTTTGCCTAATCCATCCGTGCACCTAAACACTGATCAGCTCTGCTCCCCTACTCAATTCTGCAGTAAAAGACTGCAGATTAGGGAATTGAATTACCAGCCCATTCTCTATTTGTATAAATATCCCACCTCAAAATTCAAGGTTTTCAAATCAACAATAAAAACACATTTTGTAAATTCTTTTTCTTCCTGTCTGAAGCACATCACACAAAGCCCTTTCTACAAGGTCAGATGCCAACTCATACATCACTCCCCTTGTTTCCATCCCTTACAAAAGCATTCATTTACTCACAAAACAAACTAAATGAAAGACTGAATTGAATAATTTGGAATAACTTATCCCAATCTAGCTATAGAAACACCTAAGTAATGATAATTAAAATATGTAAGTATGTATGTTTGTTTATATACATTTTAGACATTTTAAGACTTGATTTTGAATTAAGAAAGATGCTACCAACAGAGATCTCGTGTGTTTCAGGAAGCAGAGACTTCAGAATGAAAACCAAGACTGAATCCAGCTGTCTGAAATGATCGATGGTCAGCAGCTTGAGATGGGTGTGTGTTGTGCTCCGTGTTTAAGTGTTAGCAATTATAAATTTTCAAGTGTAGCTAACACCTAAAGAGAAGGAGAGAGCTTTCAATGCTACTATTTAAGCTTACTTGACAATAAAGAAAAAGGGAAATGCAGCTTTATTTGTAATCTGAGAGACCATACACACAAAAGAGAATATGTTTCTACCATTGTGCTCTCATAGTAGCAGTAACTAAAGAATTCAGAACCAAGGGGTTCAGGAATTCAAGAGTCCATTAGGTAGAGGGAAGTATTACATCTACGGACACTGGCCTCCCTTTCATTTGAGGTGGATGTTTGCTACGTGTCCTATTTAATATGGAATAAATAAGACACACTGCGGGCCCCAGGTCATCCAGAGAGGGTCTGCAGCTATCACCTTCATTGCCACCTTAGCCATGAGGCAGAACTGCCAGACAAGTTTTTCTGTGTGGCTCTAAGAGATCTTCAAGTCATACCTTCAAAAAGGAACTGACAGGTAATTGCCTCTAACCCAACTCTCTTTCATCACCAAATGGATTTTGAAATATAATTCAGGCTTTTCTTTTTGTTTTAATCCAACAAAACTGCTTTCAGAAATGCATTAGCACACATAAACGTTGTTTTATTAATGTATGCTTATACTAGTTCAGCCTCCATGTATGTGTTTATATTGTTATTATCAGACTGAGTCCATAAAGAGGGCTGACTTTATACTTAGGTAAAATCCAGGTTGCCACCTGGTATAATGTGAGCTGTATGCTAAATGGCTCAATTTTTCAAAATTACTCCTCTTTGCCATGAAGTCTAGAAAGTTCCACCATTTAAAATTTGCTGAACACAGGAGCTTCCTTAGAATACCCTTGGAGACAATTATAATTCCCAAGAACTAGTCATTAAACCATATAAAGCCAGTTATTTATAAAAATAATTTTTCATGTACAATAAAAGTGTCTAAAATTTTCTGTTTGATTAGAGACTATAAGTTATTGGACTTCCTTATCAATGAACAGTTTAAAAACCAAAAAAGCAAAAATATAACCAATCACTTATATTGAAGTATCAACACCAGAGCTGCCAAATTCAATGGGCTTTTCTCTGTTCTTATCTTATTCTGCTTTCCAGTACTATTTTCCAACATCAATCCCTCTCTTCTCTTTGTTTCCATGACTCCAATCCCTCCAGGTTTTCTCACTGGTCATTTCTCCTCCATCTACTTCCTGGCTCTTCCTCTAAATTTTGAAGTGCCCAAGGGTTATTCCTGGGCACCCTTCTCTGTCTTCATTCTCTAAGTGATCTCATCAATTTTCATAGATTTATAGACTATTCGAGTGTCAGTGATTCCCAAATGTACATCTCTAGCTCAGACCTTTTTCTCTGAGCTCCAGACTCAGACAAAAACAGGCCATTTGAAAACTTTAGTCTCAGGTCTTACAAACCTCCCAAACTTAACATATTCAAAATGGGAGTTTTCGCCATTTTATCTATCAGTTGAACAGGGTAGCACCAGCATCCCATCCAGTTACTAAAGCCAGAAACCAAAGAGCCATCCCTGAATTCCCCCCTTTCTCTCATGCCTTTCAACCAAAAATAGATCTTGACTCTACCCACACGTCTTTTGTTGCTCTGTGCGCATAGCATACCAGGTGACCATTACCTCTTAGCTAGATTCCTGCAACTTCCTCCTCCTTGCTCTCCCTTCTACCATTGCCCCACGCGGAAGCAAAAGCAACCTTGACACATATTTTGAACCAGCCATTTCCTTTCTTAAAACCTTTCCATGGCTTCCTGGTTCACATGGAATAAACCTTCCCACAATGTCTTATAAAATCAAACCCTCACCTATGTCTTCATTACTCTCCACCTTTGCTCTGAGACCTCCAGCCACTCCCACTGTAGCTCATCAAGTTCTTTTCCACCTCAGAACCTTTGCATATGCCAGTGGTGTGGGTGGATTCCAGATATATTTTGGAGATGAGTTTAAGGACATGAGAAAAAGGGGAGATTCAAGGGCAACTCCTGATTGGTCTTCCACTCTTCACGTGACTCTCCAGGTGGCTAGCTCCTTCTCATCCTTTATAGCTCAGCCAGCCCTGAACACCATTCAGCTCAATCCTATTGACGCTCTGAATCTGTCCCGTCACTCCGTATCCCTTCCATCAGAATTGGTGGAACTTCCAGCACAGGAGCAGGTACAGACTGAGGAAAGGCTCTGCCAGGTGATGTGGGACAGTGACCCCAGGTCACTGTTGTAGCAGGTATGAATTGAAGAATCATCAACAAGATAGTAACCCCAAAAATGAGACTATACTTATTATACAACTGTATATACTTTTTTGGCTCTGAATTCCCAATCTGCCCACAATAGATCATTTAATCTATTCTATTCTGATAAACACAGTCAAACATAAGAACTTTTTTAGTCACTTTTAGTTTAAAACTTGGTCCTCCTCTTTCAATGAAATTCAAGTACTATCTCAGTCACTAATTCACAGCTCAAAATTTTCTCTTTGAGTTTTCTTCCCCCACTGAACTCCTAGATGAACCAGCCCGTGGTGCATCCTGGCAGCAAGTCAGTAAAGACAGAGAGGCTGCGTGTAAGAGACATGATGCACAGCTTGTTCACAATCCATTTCCTTCTGGTCCCAGCTGCTGGCATCCCCACTGATCTGGCTTCTGGTGCTGGTGGTGTCCAGCCGCTGGCTCTATTTTATGGCTGGTTTGAAGGTTGTTGAGCACCCATCTGGGCAGTCTCTCCATAACCTTTTAGTGTCAGAAGAAAGGTTGTGGTTTGCCAGCTCAGCCCCCAGTTAGTTGTCCTCACAGCCTCTGTACTGGGTCTCTTCATCCTACTGGAAAGCCTTGGAGGTAGTAAGCCGGTCTACAGCCTCAGGTTATTTTCTTTAGCTTGCTCTAGACCTCAAGGAAACCTATTAATATCAACTCTGCCAAGCTCAGCTCCATAGGAATCTAGGGACTATCTTTGCCTCCTCTGACAGGCTGCACCCTGCCAATTTTCTGCCATCCCTCTCCCAGTTCCAGGGGTGGGTTATGCCTATATGTTCTGCCTCTCAGAGAGCTCCAGACAAGAAGATAGCACCAGTGTCTATATTACAATCACTTTTATATCCCAAAGCTACCTGTAGCCTCCTTTTCCAGTACAAGGACAGTTTCCTTTATTTATATATTGTCTAAGAAGGATGATCATCATGTGTAGGGTTAATATAACACATCTTTATATCATTCTTTAAATTGGCTGTACTAGCAATAGCTTGGGAGAGCTGAATTATAGAGTTATGGTAATAATCATCCCTAGATTCATGCATGTTACTATTGTAGTAACAGAACTATGATAAGCTAAGTCATAAATGTATAACCTTAAACCAGTAAAGAAGAAAATTATGACAGAACTTGTTATTATACGAATGTAGCAATAGAGATACAAATGTTCTTTTGTATCAGCCCCAACCTCTGGCAATTTGGGCCCCACCCAGCAAGTAAGGGGGAACAATTTGGAATGTTGAAGTTGATGAGTCCCCAAGGGTAAGGCAGTATGACCGACATCCTGAGACTAGTACCCCCCGAGCTGTATCCTCAGGAGCCATGAAGTGTATAAACCCAAAGTGCTCACTCTTGCCTCAGAGGTGAGTGGAGGAAAGCACATTGAAAATATTCAGCCCTGTTGGTTGAGAGGCTACAGCTTTCTTCAATGGTATTTGGGTTTGGCTCCAGAAATAGCAAAAATTATCATGAATGAATGGAATGAGCCATTAAATATTTTGAATACATGGAGGCATTTGGTCCTGCCTCAGAAACATCACCCATTTATCCATGATTCCTGTCTCTCCCCTACTCTTCTCTACCCATGACAACATATAACTAGGAATTTTTTTAAAAATCTCTGCAGGTATGCTTCCAAACAATTCCTCCTTAAGCCATAAACTTTTTTTAGCCTAACGATAGAGTGTTTACATCCTGTGTTTCTGGGTGACCCATGTCTATCTGAATGCACCAGGGGATGGGAAAGATCTTTAGGTTGTAAGTGAAAGAATCTGATGAGATGACCCATAGGTGCATAGATTCATACTTTGAAATACTTTCCTATCACACACAAGTTGTCACTAAGAATGAAGCCACCAGCTTCGCTTTCCATTTCCTGATATCATACTCAATGACCTCTGTTTTAGGGAAAGTGACAAAGGGCCAGAAGAGTTCAGTCTCACCCAAGCAGCTTATGTGACAGCTATTGGGATTGCTCAATGTAAATGTGAGGAGAAAATGGCACTTAGGAGCAGGGCCTGGATCCACAGACAAGAGCCTGAATATTGCCACAGGGTTAGAGAAAATGGTGAGGTTATTGAATGAGGACCTGACATGTGGAGATTCATCAGTTAGAATCCCTTTTTCAGTTTCCAAAGCAGAGCCAAAGATGTGGGCAGCGCTATCAGGGTGATGCTTTCCAATACTCTTCCAACCTTTGTGGAGCTGATGTAAAGGGCTCTATTCCGCACGACCGGGTTCTTAGTTTACTTAGCAAAGGATACTGAAACTAAGCTAAGGCAAGGTGATAAAGCAGAAACACAACTACAACTTCCCAGGCCTGACCCAGGTTCCAAATTGGGGCACTGTGTTCACTTCCCCACAATACCCAGTATGATACTAATCAGTCAAACTCTTAAGGATGGTTGAAAGAGACACACACACCCACATGAAGGGATGAAAAAATAAGAAGGAAAGGTGTTAATAGAACAGGAGACACTTTGAAAAAGGAGACCATGCCTACATGGCAATTCCACAAACTTTATACATGAAGAGCTAGTGGGCTTCCTCCAGCAGACCTTAATCCAATGCAGCAGCAGCATTTGCACACTGGACCCAGCTAAGAGTCCAGGGCAAAGATGGATCACTGAGCCTGGGACGGCACTACCAAGAATGAGGACTGCTTTTTAACAATGGGGAAAAAAAAGGATCCAGGAGGAGACCTTTCTGCCAAATTTCAGGGCTGGCCCCAGACCCTTGAACAAGTGCATTAAATAGAGAAACTACACAAGAAGCTACTCTCCGCCACACTCTGACCTGTGTATGATGCAGAATATATTGCTTTAGCCTGAACTGAAGGGCTTCATGTGTGACACTAGACATGTTTGACCAGATAACAGCATATCTGCCTTTTGCACAGCACACTACCCCTCCCTTCCTTGACATAGGGGTGGTGCATGGTCTTTATAGACAAGAAGATAATACCCGCAGCAAGCAAACACAAGGGCATGTTTTTACCCCTTATAGACTTGAGTCTTAACAAGCCTTCTTTCTTCTTGGGCATATTACAAGGTACATATTTTTTCATTCCATAAACAACAACCAAAGAGAGATAAAGCAAGCAGTCAGTTTGCTTATAGAACTCAATTTTTTTTTTAAGTAAACGGTGAGCACCTACATTTTGCAAAGCATTTTAGGAAGCCTTTTTTTAAATAGCACCAATCTGAAAATCAGATGGTACTTCCAACTAAAGCCCTCCAGGATTTTGTCATTTTAGAATTGAAAGTACTAGAGGATGTTAGGGACAGATGGCCTCACAAGGATATCTGAAACTGGTGCTCCCAAGAATGACAATGTGATTGCTCTTACCACCTCTCGCCTAAAACACCACAGTAAATTCCAAATTGGTGTCCCTACCTCCTACCCACTGTCTCCTCTCAGATCCATTTTTCCCAGGCTGTCAGAGTCATCTGTCTAAAAAATCAATCTTAGCATTTCACTTCCTCCTTTTTTCTTCCCTCAATAAACCTCCATAAAGTCCAGACTTGTTATCATGAATTCCCCAAGGCTTTTATCATCTGGTTCTGGCCCCTCTTTCCAATCTCATCCCCTCCCCTGCAAAGGCTAGAATATCTCCCGGAACTACAAATGAGAAGTTTGGAAAATGCTATTAATTTTGTCATAACTTCATATTGTCTGTGGCAGCTAGGACAATAATATGGTAACTCTTTCCCAGAAACAGTCTTGTCAAAACCTCAAAGGAACCAATGGTTAGACTCTGATCCAAAACATAGCCCTTAAATTAAAAAGCATCCTCATTGCTGTGAGCAGTGGGACTTTTTAGGAAAGCTACGTAGAATATTATTTGTGCTACAATGAAGGAGATTCAGGCCAGAATTTCAATGAATATCATAAAATGCGCTGAGAATAAGCAGTGACCACAAACTCTAACCTAATACTCCTCTGGGTTGTGATAATGTCATGGTTCAAAAATGGACCCTGGGGTCTTATGCTGCCCTTGTTCTCTCTGAACGGTCCCCTCATTTGCTGGGATAGCCATAAATAGATTTTTCAAAGTAGACAATCTGGTTTGGGCTCAGAAAAAGGAGATGAGAGGATGCTACTCTCCTTTGTGGCATGCCCACCACCTAGTCTGGACCCTCTTGCTGCTTGTGCCAGACCTGCTACATTGTGCACCATGCATCATAGTTCCCCTTCTCTCTTTGTCTCCCTCCCTCCCTGCCCAATGTGATTCACATTCTCTCAGTGCCTACTCCCAACTAGAGGTTGATTGGATTATTGGTCCCAAGTGTTCCCCTGTTGTAGGATTATACATCCACACTGTTTGCCATGTCACTTTGTAGTGCCCTCCCATTATGGGTAAAATATACTTTCCTCCCCTTTGATATTGGCTTTGCTCTGGTCATTGAATGTTAGTGGACATGACGTGAGCCGAGACCTTAACTATACTTGCATAGTTTGGCTTGTACTTTTGTGCTCCTGATTTGCCATGACAAAAATAACAGGTAGTGGCTGGTCCAAGGAGAATGAGAAAATTTGGGTATATGTAACTGCAGCTGATCCCAGCAAAACCCAGCAAAGCCACAGACAACCCACAGCCCTATGAGCAAAAATATATAAATGTTTGTCTTTGCAAAACACTGAGTCTTTGAGATGGTTTGTTACTCAGCATTATTGTGGCAAGAACTAAATAATACCTTAGCCAATAAACCAATTTTCATGAGGGCAATAATGACCAATATTACCTTCCATAGCCAGGCTTTTATCTATGGAATGGAAATAATAAAAAGAACCTAACTCAAACAGTTAGAGCAAGAAATAAATGAGATAAAAATTGTAAAATCCTTAGGTAGGGGATGGCCCACAGAAAAACACAATAGAGTAATTTTGAGGTTATTTGATTAATCTGTTACTTTCCCAAGTTTGTGTTTTCAAATGTTTTCCCCAAACAGGATGGCTGAATTTATAAGTTCAGCTTCTATTTGAGGCCTCTAGATACTCTCTGCCCACTAATAAGCCACAATGCCTATTTGGGAAGGCCCACGGTGAAAAAGTTCAGGGATAGCTGAAAGAGGAGGGAGAAAACACAAAAGCATTTACTTGGAAAATTAGGGAGGCAGAATACACTTTAGAGGACATTCAGGCCAAAGAGTCTCCAATGAGATAAGTAGCTTGACCAAAATCCTAGAACTTAGCCTCCTTTTAGCCCTCTCCTGACTTACACAGCCAAGATAAGCCTTAATAAGCTCTTCCTGGCACTATGCATTTGCCTCCAACAAAGCTTCTGATCTGACTCACAATGGTCTTCAAAGTTGACCTTTGAAGAAAGCATTACTATATCCTAGGAATACAGAAGGACTTGGTCAGAATTATCACTGATTCCTCCAGCTCCCTTTCCAAAGGAATCTATTTCTTTCTAAATTCTGGGTAAATATGACTGTCAAAGCCAAAATGCTTCCCATAAAAACCTTGCCCTTTTCTCTTTCTAAGTACTTTAAGTGATTTGAACAAAACCC
This sequence comes from Balaenoptera musculus, assembly GCF_009873245.2. Classification (NCBI taxonomy): domain Eukaryota; kingdom Metazoa; phylum Chordata; class Mammalia; order Artiodactyla; family Balaenopteridae; genus Balaenoptera; species Balaenoptera musculus. The sequence goes on from NC_045786.1 coordinate 121,228,359, forward strand.
CTTTATGCTCAGTTACACAGTAGTTTTACCTACAGCATTTTAAAATAGGACAGCACTTTAACCCAGAGAAATGAATATCTAATGGTGAACTGGAAGCACTACAGCAAGTGAATAGTGGAGAGAGATTTGAGGGGGGGGTGGGAGGAAGACTTATAAGGCCCTGCAAATCACAGCAAATATTCATTTACTTATTTCATCTAGTGACCAAGCCAATCATGGTGGCTGAATCAGGACAAATGTACAGAAGGATTTCAACTGGTTTCTCAAGAACCTGAAAAATCATGTTGTGCTTTTCCTCTTATAAAAAGTAACAGGTGAGTAGTTTTCATTACCCCCTGGGCATCAAGGTTCTGAGTCCTGCCAACATGTATGTCTATTCTGAAGGAATCTAATGATTTTCTATAAGAAAATGAAAGGACATTTATTGGGCACCTACTATGTACTCTGCTAGGGGACTTACAATGTTATAAAGTAGGTACAGGGCCAGCTTCATGGGCATGTTGCAAGCGCAATCAGATAGAGCCCTGCTCTTAAAAGCTCTGTTGTTGCCATCTTGAAATTCTTAATGATTTTAATTTTGAGCATGTTTTGTAAGTGAAGTTCAGTGGGACAACGGGGGATGCATATGAGCAGAAACAAATACATGCATGTGTCAGCTATAATTTGCCACTCCACACATAGCCTTCATGGCTTCCATAACATGCTTATTTCACTTTGAGTCTCACTAAAACTCAATGCACAGTGGTTCCACCAGAATTCTGTGCTCATGTTCCTTATGGCACATCTGTGTCTGTGTAAGCAGGGTCACTGACAGATCAGAGTTCATGCTTTACCCTTTTGAATGGGGCCTTGCTTGGAACACAAACAGAAGGTAATGGTGTTCTAAGAAACATGAACAACCAAGGAACCCAACCATATCCTTTTTTAATCATGTTACTTCCCAGTACCACTAATGCTAAATATGATGACATAGTAAAAATGGGAAAGGTAAGGCCACCAACAGTTGAGTTCATTTCAGACCTTTCTTCCTCATCACTAAGCTAGACATAGAGTGTATTGGTATAATATGCACATATAAAGAAGTGAAATTAAAAGTTAGTTTTGTGCAGCTTTTCTCCCCACTATTCTGGTAAGAATGAACTATATATGCATGAACAACCTATGAAATACCAATGATTCCACATACAAATTAAATGCCTTTAGCTTGCATTTACAATTATATATTGTAAATATATATTGGTATTATACAATATAATGATGAATGGTAAATTCATGCTAATAATTTGAAATTTAATTTTTCTGAACTTACAATGATTATACCATTATGTTTTATAAGTTATAAAATATTTATAACAGAAAAACGGCTTTATATATCACTACTTTATAGCACTTTTTTTTCCTGCTTTTTGGACAAGGAGCCTGGCATTTTCCTTTTGCTATAGCTGGCCCTGAAGTGGTACTATTATCCCTCATTTATATGAAAAAACTGAGGCTCAGTGAGATTAAGTAGCTTTCCCAAGATCACAGAACTGGTAACTGGCAGACACCAAGATTCAAACATAAGTCTGACTCCAAAGATACTGTTCCTCTACCATTTCATACTGCATCAAAACGGCAGCTGCGGAAGGACCCAAGAGAAACTACAGGCTTGGGGCTAAATCTTTGCTTCAACTCCTGCCCAAGTAAACTTGTCTGGAGCAAAGATTTTGGTTAAGAACTATCCCACATACCACAAAGTAGCTGCAAAGTTAAGAAGGCTGTTTTAGGAAACTTCTAGCATTCTTTTCACTAATCTGTGATCTGGTTTCTCAACTTAGTAGGTCTACAGACTTGAGATCATCAATTCAAATAGAAGTTTATCATGCTCAGTTGTCAAACAAGAACCTGCAGTTTTCTTTCAAACTCTCTTTTTTTCTAAATCCCACACATTTCTAAATTTCACATATTGAATCACATGAAAATATTTAATTTTTATACTATGTCATAATTACCAACTAAACAGCCCAAGGAATCATGTTAATGTGACTTCAATACAAATTTTTCTAATGACTTTTGCCCAATTCAACTTTTTGCTCAGTATTTCAAAAGCATCCTGTTGTCCACAAGATCTTGGGCCGCTAACAATTTATCTTCTGGCTTCAGTTGGCATTTTCTCACATTCACAGCAACGGCTTCTCTCTCAACTTGAGGCCCCTCTCTCAACTTTCCCAGTAGCATTTACAAAGTCATAGTCAGCAAGCATATATACTAATAATAGTTAAGGGATCATAATTCTTTGCTACCTGTAAACGGTACCACATCTGCAAGGGGAAATGTGTTTCTAAAGCTAGAAAATACAAATTAGGATAAAGATTTTTCCTTTTATCTTCTTGAAATAGAAGTCACCATCCATGTATTTGAGTTATTTGTGTATACACACACACACACACACACACATTCACTTTTTCCCTCTAGAATTGTGAAGTTGCTGCCACAGCTAGAAATGTGAAATATTTGTGTCAAAAATTTTATCACAACAACTCTTCCTCTGAGATTTTCAGAGAATTGAATATAGTTTATAGATATTTCCAGACATAGAACACAAATAATGCTGTCAAGAAAATTTCCTCTAAGAATGGTGCAGCAAAGATGTTACTGTCAGAAAAACAATGAATTCTTCAATGGTAATTTCTATAATACATTCCTGAACGTGTAGGAATAATACTACATAAATATTCTTATTTGAACAACTTGAGAAGACATGCATAAGCATAAACTGTATTTATAGGTTTAAAAACTGCACTACATGAAGTCCTGAAAAATATTCCTTTTGATTTTTTAAATCCATCGAGTCTCACTGCTAGCCAAAGAATAAAATGAAAAGTGGAAGATGCAAAGACACACAACTAGGAACTTTTTGAAACAAACCTAAATGTAGTCTATCATCATAAAATGGTTTTAATTTTTTTTTTTTTTAATTTTTGGCTGTGTTGGGTCTTCGTTGCTGTGCACGGGCTTTCTCTAGTTGCAGCAAGCGGGGGCTACTCTTTTTTGTGGTGCACAGGCTTCTCATTGCAATGGCTTCTCTTGTTGTGGAGCATGGGCTCTAGGCACGAGGGCTTCAGTACTTGCAGCACACAGGCTCAGTAGTTGTGGCTCACGGGCTCTAGAGTGCAGGCTCAGTAGTTGTGGCACATGGACTTAGTTGCTCCGCAGCACGTGGAACTTCCCAGACCAGGGCTCAAACCCGTGTCCCCTGCATTGGCAGGCGGATTCTTAACCACTGCGCCACCAGGGAAGTCCCTAAAATGGTTTTAAATAAGAGAGAAATTATAATTTTCCTTATACCAAAAACTGTTCATCTGGTCTCCACAGCACAAGAGTCAGAAAAAAATTCCCAAGGGAAAAAAAGAAATAGTGAGCCTACTATATAAGAAGAATCTAAAAGCAGATGGTATTCTTATTTTGAAAATGGAGCCTGAGAAATTCTATGATTCTAATTTAAAGAAGCATATACTACATAAATATAGTGTAATAAATATGGTATTTATGATACTGTGATATCAATATTGTAATAGCCAGCCTTCCAAAACTGCCCCAGTAATCACTGCCTCCTGGTTCTCCTCATACCCACACACTCAAGTAGTCTTCTCCCATGTTGAACTGTGAAATGTGAAACAAAATGGAGTCACTTATGTAAAGGGGTTTTATTTTTTTTATAAATTTATTTATTTTATTTACTTATTTTTGGCTGCATTGGGTCTTCGTTGCTGCTCACGGGCTTTCTCTAGTTGTGGCGAGCAGGGGCTACTCTTCATTGCAGTGCGCAGGCTTCTCATTGCGGTGGAGCATGAGCTCTAGGTGCGCGGGCTTCAGTACTTGTAGCACGCAGGCTCAGTAGTTGTGGCTCGCAGGCTCTAGAGTGCAGGTTCACTAGTTGTGGTGCACAGGCTTACTTGCTCCGCGGCATGTGGGATCTTCCCAGACCAGGGCTCGAACCTGTGTCCCCTGAATTGGCAGGCAGATTCTTAACCACTGCACCACCAGGCAAGCCCTGTAAAGGGGTTTTTACATGGAGCTGGGAGGCCATTAAGGAGGTGGACCTTACATACGCCCTCACCTGGTGGAACCATGAAATTTTGAACTGGGGCAAACCACAAATACTCCAAGCACTCTGAAAGAATACCTGCAACTTGTCACAGGAACAAACTTAACCTCCTTCTAGTGATAGCCTTAGCCCTCAGTCATGTTTAGCCAAGACTAGCTTCTGCCTCCAGCTCCAATTAAAATTCTTTGTAATGCAAACCTTCCTTCTTTGCCTTTAAAAACCCATGACTTTTACTCCCTAGCAGGACACTGTTTGGGTTGCTACCCAAACTTGTGTGCCCTGAATTGCAATTTTTGATCCCAAATAAACACTTTTCACTAGTTTATTGCCTCCTAGGTTTATTTAGGTTGACAGAATCATGGCTAGCCTGTATAACAAATGCTACAGAAATAAAAGACATTACCACTTCTTCCTTGTTCTGTCTTGGATTACTAGCAATTCAGTAGCCATGTCATGAAGACACTCGAGCAGACTGTTGAGAGGCCCACATCAGGAGGAACTAAGGCGTGCCACTGTTAGCCAGAACCAACTTGCCAACCACATGAGCAAACCACTTTGGAAGTAAATCCTCCAGCCCCCAGTAAGACTTTATATGACAGCAGCCCTGGCTTACATTTTGATTGCAACCTCATGAAAAGTTCCAAGCGAGAATCATCCAACTAAGCTGTTTCTGAATTTCTGACATATAGAAACTATAAGATAATAAATGTTTATTGTTTAAAGAGCCATGGTTTTGAAGTCATTTGTTATGCAGCAATAAGTAATACACTGGCTTTCTCAACCTGATAGGTAGATGTCCTACTATTACCAGGCTGTTGCCCCAGAATCATACCCCTGCTCCTCCCTCAAATGGAAACTAACTGCTCTTATCTGAAGGAAGAAGCTGCAAAAAGAAAAACAAGAACAGTTAGAACCAGCTAGGCCCAAGATGGCAGGAGACCTGACCTCCATGGGACCTTGAGCTTCATTATAGGATCATTGTAATACATTAGCATGCTAAGTGACACACCCACCAGCACCATGACAGTTGACAGTTGCCATGACAACAACCAGAAGAGCTCATACAAGGACTGAAAAGGAGTACTGCCTCAGTTCCAGGTCCAAACCACACTCCTGTTCTCAGATAAGTCATGAATATCCCTCCCTCTCTTTACTCAATTCCCTCCCTTTTACCTCAACCCTCCTATATATATGATGTCTCAGTCAGGTTGAGAAGTTGATTTGCGAACTAAGTTCCCACTTCTCCATTATTTGGCCATTGAATAAAGCTCGCGCTATTACAGTCTTAGCATCGATTTTATTACCGGTTGTGCAAATCCGAGCAAAAAAAGAACTTCCCCCGCCGAGACAAGGGGTCTTGGCCTGGGCTAGGACCCTGGTGCAGTCCAGGCAACCAAATCAATAACAAATTCTACCTACTTACACAAGGCATCTGCATCTTAGTGAGATTGGAAGAAACTGATCCTTTGCTTTACAAGTTAATAAACTCAACTTCATCAGGTTACCCCGAAATAATGAGTCCCTAGATTCATGCCCACTTGACATCAAACTCACAACAGCATTATTCTTAACCCAAAATATCAATTTAATAATTTATAATGAGAAATGGACCAGCTGTTGCTTAGAATGTTAGGTACATTCAAGAGGCCAAATTAAAATCTGATGGTTGTTTTATGGGGCTAGAATTAGAAAAATGATTGTTGGATATTCTTACAGGATAGGTCTAAAAACTATGGGAGCTGAAGTTTTAAATCCTTTCTCCTTTCTAGAATATTTCTTTCAAAAGAAACTGTCACTAGAAACAGAGTACCTTGCAAAACATAATAGGCTCCAGAGGTCTTTAAAGTAATCAATGCTAGAACTATAACAGTTATTAAGGAACTCTAAAAACACTAAAGTAAGTTTTCCAGGAGAGTATTTATAAATACTCTTAAAACATCTCTTCATTTTATGACAGAAACATCTCTTCATTTTATGATAGAAACACCCTGCTGACTGGCTACAGCCACACCAGCATGCTTCTGGGTTGAAGGTACCACTGGAGCCCATCGTGAAAGCCCCCAAGTGTCCTATCCCTCAGAATGTTTCTCCCCCATACAAAGGTAAAACCAGACTCAGGTAAACCCAACCAGGAAAGTTTCTTTGCCTTTGCTTTTCATTTACTTCCTCCTTCCCCTTCCTCAATCAAATTCTTATCTCAGCTCCTTTTTTCCTCCAGAGAGCTAATTCATTTAATGTCTGATAATCTATATAATGTATTATCCTTCCCAGCGGGTTTGCATTTTACCAGGTAAAATGCCTGTCTAGATATATTTCAGGCTTCAGGGACTCTGATAAGGTCATGATTTTTTAAACTTCAGTATGTATATGAATCATTAAGAGCTTATTTAAAATGCTATTCCCCAGTCTCACTCCTACAGATTTGTAATCCATAAATTTAAGGTAGGACCCGGAAACCTGCACTTAGAGCAAATAACCTCCCCCCACCCTCTATGATGCTTACGTAAGCAATCTGAAGACCACTCTTTGAGGAAGTGTTACAAAGGAAGATATTTTGGGACTAAGGAACTCTAGATGATCAGAAACCACTGGCAACTATAGCTCCCTCCCTCTTTCTTCAACCAGTGTCAGCACCTCCTTATAATTATAGTTATTTCATTTCCTAACCAGTTACAATTATCCTGCTGCTCACCCTGCAAATCCAGACCTAGAAGTGTCCACATTGTATGCCAACAGGCATACAAATTGCACCTTGATTCATATGGACTTCATGTTAAAGTCAGGCTAGGGTTCTCAAGCTCTGAGAGTTGTTCTAGTGACATAATTGATAAATGCCATGATTCCTGGCTTGAGGCTCTTTCCTATTATGTCCTTTCAGCACTTGCCTGCCCTCTGGGATTTCCAAGCTCCACCAACTGTCAGTCTCTGATGACCACAGACCTCATTCTGATTATCCGGAGCCTTGACGCTGACCCTCCTGAGCCCCTACTTTTCCAGGGGTGGTTAATGGACCACTCACACCTTTTAAAATCTGGGCACGTGGGGATGGAATCCAGAAACACACGTTTAATAAGTTCCCTAGGTGTACTCAGTGTAAATATCATTGGTATTAAGCAATTTCTCAAAATTGCCTGATGATAAAAAGCACCAGGACACTGAAAAATAGTTTGCTAGACCTCCCTCACCATCTGGTGATTCTGACTGGGGAGGGGGTGAGCTTTATTCTTAACAAGTATTCCAGGCTAATTCTAATAACTGGGCAATTTGAGAAACCTTGGCCTAAAATAACAATGTAAGATTTTAACGTCAGGATATCTTTACAAGTTCAATTATATTATGCTGAACATTAAACCTAGGAGCAAGAAGCTAGCTGGTATTAGAAAGGTAATCCTCAGAAGATAACAAATAGCTTAACAAGAAGACTTGCTCTTATATTTCATCTCTCACATGCAAATATGTTAAGTGGTAATGAAGGAATTTTCAAGTAATACTTGAATCCTTGAAAACTCATGTTGCAAGAGTGAGATTTTTCAGTTCCCTTTTAAAAGATGAATTACTTTAGGGGAGTTTCCCCCATGAACACATCAAAAATACACCTGGAGCAAAAATACATGTGGAGCAATCCTCACTGAAAACAAACTGGAGACTGGCAGAAAGACTCAAACAACCAATGCCGTAAGAAAAATCCACACAAAGTCTGATAGGAAGGGAAGAGAAGCGATAAGTTTGGGACCTGAGCCACTGGGAGGGGACAGAGAAGAAGAGGGGATTACACAGGCTTAGAGATCCTCCCTGGAGAGTGAGTGGAGTGAACCACATATTGTGCACCCCAGCCCTAGGGTCCAACACTGGGAGGCCGAGTCCCCTTAGCTGGTTTGAAAACCAGTGGGACTGACAACAGAGCTGTAAGAAACCTAGATTCCGCTCATGAAAAGCATGCACACACTTGATTACTCCTGAAACAAGGCAGAGGAAGCAGACTGAAACTTCCCGGGACTCTGGCTCACTTTCCTGTGACCATCCCAGCACATGCCCCACACTGAGCCGAGCACCTGCCCTGGCTCCTCTTGCTCCATGGTGTAGCTCCCCACTAGGGCAAAGACTGCTGCAGCCAAGGTGAGTGTGCGGTTATGGGGGATGGAGCTGGCTCCCACCTGGAATGACATCTGAACAGTATAAGGGCAGCTATTATTAGCACTTGCAGAGACAGCAAATCAGGAGTGGTCCAGAAAGGTGACTGATGACAGGACCACCCCAGCATGCACCCCAGTCCACACCAAGCAGCTGCTCTAAAAACCTCTTGCTCAGTACTGTTCCCCACTGGGATGAAGCTGCCAACGCTGGGAAAGGGAAGAACACACACTTAGAGAAGAGAACCAGCTCAGACCCAAACATCAGGGCTTCTGCTCCAGCAGCTGGGGACCCAACCCTGCCCCTGATAGAGTGATGTTGGCCACTAAGCAGAGGAGAAGCCCCAGCTTACACCCGGCTCTGGCTCTAACCCCTTCATTTCCAGCCCCACCTCCTACCAAGGAGATAGGTGCAAGCACACCCTGCGGGAAGGTGCAACTCATGCTTACTTCAGATCCAGCTCTCCCACCAAAGCCACTGGGCACATGTAGACTGTATAGGAATGCTACTACAAAAGGACACCCCTTCAAAACCAGGATAGATAGCTGTTTCACATAATTTCATAAAGACAGAGAAAGTTAAGCAAAATGAGAAGACAGAAATTTGCTTCAAATGAAAGAATAAGAAAAAAACCTGAAAAACAACTAATAAAAGAGAGATAAATAATTTACTACATAAAGAGTGCAAAGCATTAGTAATAAGAATGCTAACTGATCTTGGGAAAGGAATAGATGAGCACAGTGAGAATTTTAACAAGGAACTAGAAAATATAAAAAGAACCAGGCAGAACTGAATAATACAGTAACTGAAATGAAAAACACACTAGGAGGAATTAACAGCAGACTAGGTGATACTAAAGAATGCATAAGTGACCTGGAAGATAGAACAAGGGAAATCACCAATCAGAAGAGCAAAAAGAAAAACAAATTTAAAAAAATAAGAACAGTTTAATGGGCCTCTGTGACAACATCAAGCATACCAGCATTCACATCACCTCTTCTCCAAGAGGAGAAGACAAAGAGAAAGGAGTTGAAAATGTATTTGATTAAATTATGGCTGAAACTTCTTGAAACAGAAGAAGGAAACAGATATTCAGGTACAGGAAGCACAGACAGTCCCAAACAAGATGAACCCATACAGACTCACACCAAGACATATCAAGCAAAGAAAATAAAAGCAAAAATAAACAAATGGGACCTGATTACACTTAAAAGCTTTTGCATAGCAAAAGAAACCATCAATAAAATGAAAAGACAACATACTGAATGGGAGAAAATATTTACAAATGATATGACTGATAAGGGTTTAATATTCAAAATATAAAACAGTTCATACAACTCAACATCAAAAAAACAAACAACCCAATTTAAAAATGGGCTGAAGGAGAGACCATCAAGATGGTGGAAGAGTAAGACGTGGAGATCACCTTCCTCCCCACAAATACATCAGAAATACATCTACATGTGGAACAGCTCCTACAGAACACCTACTGAACGCTGACAGAAGACCTCAGACTTCCCAAAAGGCAAGAAACTCCCCATGTACCTGCATAGGGCAAAAGAAAAAAGAAACAACAGAGACAAAAGAATAGGGATGGGACCTGCACCGCTGGGAGGGAGCTGTGAAGGAGGAAAAGTTTCCACACACTAGGAAGCCCCTTCACTGGCAGAGACGGGGGGGTGACGGGGGTGGGAAGCTTCAGAGCCATGGAGGAGAGCGCAGCAACAGGGGTGCAGAGGGCAAAGCGGAGAGATTCCCGCATAAAGAATCAGTGCCAACCAGCACTCACCAGCCTTAGAGGCTTGTCTACTCACCCCCCGAGATGGGTGGGGGCTGGGAGCTAAGGCTCAGGCTTCAGAGGTCAGATCCCAGGGAGAGGACTGGGGTTGGCGGCATGAACACAGCCTGAAGGGGGCTAGTGTGCCACAGCTAGCCAGGAGGGAGTCCGGGAAAAAGTCTGGAGCTGCCTAAGAGGCAAGAGACCATTGTTTCAGGGTGCGCGAGGAGAGGGGATTCAGAGCACCACCTAAATGAGCTCCAGAGACGGGCGCGAGCTGCGGCTATCAGTGCGGACACCAGAGACGGGCATGAAATGCTAAGGCTGCTGCTGCAGCCAGCAAGAAGCCTGTGTGCAAGCACAGGTCACTATCCACACCTCCCCTCCTGGGAGCCTGTGCAGCCCGCCACTGCCAGGGTCCCATGATCCCGGGACAACTTCCCCAGGAGAACACACAGTGCCTCAGGCTGGTGCAACGTCACGCCAGCCTCTGCCGCCGCAGGCTCGCCCCGCATCCATACCCCTCCCTCCCCCACGGCCTAAGTGAGCCAGAGCCCTTGAATCAGCTGCTCCTTTAACCCCGTCCTGTGTGAGCAAACAACAGACGCCCTCAGGTGACCTACACGCAGAGGTGGGGCCAAATCCAAATCTGAACCCCAGGAGCTGTGCGAACAGAGAAAGGGAAATCTCTCCTAGCAGCCTCAGGAGCAGCGGATTAAATCTCCACAGTCAACTTGATGTACCCTGCATCTGTGGAATAACTGAATAGACAAGGAATCATCCCAAAATTGAGGCGGTGGACTCTGGGAGCAACAATATTTTTTTTTTTCCTTTTTCTCTTTTTGTGGGTGTGTATGTGTATGCTTCTGTGTGTGATTTTGTCTGTATAGCTTTGCTTTTACCATTTGTCCTAGGGTTCTCTCTGTCTTTTTTTTTTTTTAGTATAGTTTTAGTGCTTGTTATCATTGGTGGATTTGTTTTTTGGTTTGGTTGCTCTCTTCTTTCTTTCTTTCTTTCTTTTTTCTTTCTTTATTACTTTCTAATTTTTTTATTTTTAATAATTATTTTTTATTTTAATAACTTTATTTTATTTTTTTCTTTCTTTCTTTCTTTTTTTCTCCCTTTTTTTCTGAGCCGTGTGGCTGACAGGGTCTTGGTGCTCCGGCCAGGTGTCAGGCCTGTGCCTCTGAGGTGGGAGAGCTGAGTTCAGGACATTGGTCCACCAGAGACCTCCCAGCTCCACGTGATATTAAATGGAGGAAGCTCTCCCAGAGATCTCCATCTCCACACTAAGACCCAGATCCACTCAACAACCAGCAAGCTACTGTGCTGGACACCCTATGCCAAACAACTAGCAAGACAGGAACACAACCCCACCTATTAGCAGAGAGGCTGCCTAAAATCATAATAAGGTCACAGACACCCCAAAACACACCACCAGACGTGGTCCTGCCCACCAGAAAGACAAGATCCAGCCTCATCCACCAGAACACAGACCATATCCAGCCTCATCCACCAGAACACAGGCACTAGTTCCCTCCACCAGGAGGCCTACACAACACACTGAACCAACCTTAGCCACTGGGGGCAGACACCAAAAACAATGGGAACTACTAACCTGCAGCCTGCAAAAAGGATACCCCAAACACAGTTAGGTCAGCAAAAAGAAAAGACAGAGAAACACACAGCAGATGAAGGAGCAAGGTAAAAACCCAACAGACCAAAGAAATGAAGAGGAAATAGGCAGTCTACCTGAAAAAGAATTCAGAGTAATGATAGTAAAGGTGATCCAAAATCTTAGAAATAGAATGGAGAAAATACAAGAAACATTTAACAAGGACCTAGAACTAAAGAGCAAACAAACAATGATGAACAACACAATAAATGAAATTTAAAATTTTGTAGAAGGAATCAATAGCAGAATAACTGAGGCAGAAGAACGGATAAGTGACCTGGAAGATAAAATAGTGGAAATAACTACCACAGAGCAGAATAAAGAAAAAAGAATGAAAAGAATTGAGAACAGTCTCAGAGATCTCTGGGACAACATTAAATGCACCAACATTCGAATTATAGTTTAATTAAGTTTTATTAAGTTTAATGGATAATAAGACTTTGCAGCACCCTAAAACCTGATCCAGCACCCTTGCAGCTACCTTGGTGTTTTACAAATTTCACTTTGATGCTAGATATAATTAGTGATCATATATTTCAAGGCTGGGTAAAAAGGGGAAACAATGAAAGGAGAAGCAGGTATCATTTGCAAATGAAGTTCATCTTTCTAGAAGCAGGACCACCAATAGTTTATGACTAGCAGAAAAATCTGAGCTTCTTTAATGGTACTGTATTGCCATCTAGAGGCACAGCAACATGCCTATGACATTCAAGATGGTTAAAATTGTTAAAACTGAAAATCTAAAACAAATGCAAGTACAATTAAGGTAAAATAGAAAACGTGAAATTCTAGAGTAGTTATCTTTTCAAAGAACTCCTGCCTCAATAGGAAATATGCTTCCGAATCAAAAATAAGGCAAGGGTGTTTCAAAGTAAAAGATATGTATTTTCCCAGAATCTGAAATGTAAAAGTAAGTGAATTTACTATGGAACTTACAGCAACTTTGCACCAGCAGTGCAAAGATCAAGATATAAATGGGTAAATTGGGAGACTGGGATTGCATATATACACTAATATGTATAAAATAGATAACTAATAAGAACCTGCTGTATAAAAAATAAATACATTTTTTTAAAAATATATAAATGGGTAAAAATAATTGGGGGAGGGGACAATAAAAGGAAAAGTTTGCTGAGAATTATTAATCACTAATCATTAATCACTTGAATAGCAAAAGATAGTCCAGAATTTTGCAGAGGCAATGAAGGTTACTCAGTTTTCAATAACAAGTAGCTAATTTGGTAAAATTATGAATCATTTTCATTTTAAAACACTATTTGTAAAAATGATCTTCAACAAAATTTCATTTAACAAAAAACAATATTATAAACTATAACCAGGGGCTTCCCTGGTGGCGCAGTGATTGAGAGCCCCCCTGCCAATGCAGGGGACATGGGTTTGAGCCCTGGTCTGGGAAAATCCCACATGCCGTGGAGCAGCTGGGCCTGTGCGCCACAGCTGCTGAGGCTGCACTCTGGAGCCTGCAAGCCACAACTACTGAGCCCACGTGCCACAACTACGGAAGTCCGCATGCCTAGAGCCCGTGCTCCACAACAAGAGAAGCCACTGCAATGAGAAGCCTGCGCACCACAACGAAGTGTAACCCCCACTTGCTGCAACTAGAGAAAGCCCGCGAGCAGCAATGAAGACCCAGTGCAGCCAAAAATAAATAAATAAAATAAATTTATTTTTAAAAAAACAAACTATAACCAGGACTTCTGATCATCCCAAAGGAAGAATGTATTCAAATATTGATATTTATTGCCCAAAGTTGAAAGCCTCTGATCCTCCTTTTGACCAGAGTTCTGAGTTTGGGTTCCACTCAACTGTAATAGCTCCTGTGTCAGAATTAGGAGGTTTAGGAACACAGAAGGTAAGTGTCACCTGGATGTCATTTGAGATCTCTCTGATCTCTGAAATGTATAAGAACTATTTCACACTTCTATTCCAGGTCTAAAGGGAAGGCTACTGCCTCCTCAGGATTTCTTAGAATTTCCAGGGGCTCAAAATCTCAAATTACCTTCCACTCAGTTTCCTACTGAACTCTCTAAGGCATTCAAATCTCACCTCCCCAATCATTCCCTGATTTGGAATAAGCTCTTTCCTTAATTTCATCAAAATACCAATACCACCAGGGAGAGTCATAATTAATCATAGGTTTGGAGGACAAAACCACAAAGCTAATAAACTGGGACTTCCCTGGTGGTCCAATGGTTACGACTCCCCGCTTCTACTGCAGGTGGCACAGGTTCGACCCCTGCTCAGGGAACTAAGATCCCACATCCAGGGCAGCAAGACCAAATATTTAAAAAGAATAAATAAACAGAAGAAGAAATACAATCCTGCAGACTGTGGAACAAAAACCACATTCACAGAAGGATAGACAAGATGAAAAGGCAGAGAGCTATGTACCAGATGAAGGAACAAGATAAAACCCCAGAAAAACAACTAAATGAAGTGGAGATAGGCAACGTTCCAGAAGAAGAATTCAGAATAATGAGAGTGAAGATGATCCAGGACCTCGGAAAAAGAATGGAGGCAGAGATCGAGAAGATGCAAGAAATGTTTAACAAAGATATAGAAGAATTAAATAACAAACAAACAGAGATGAACAACACAATAACTGAAATGAAAAATACATTAGAAGGAATCAATACCAGAATAACTGAGGCAGAAGAACGGATAAGTGACCTGGAAGACAGAAAGGTGGAATTCACTGCTGCAGAACAGAATAAAGAAAAAAGAATGAAAAGAAATGAAGACAGCCTGGGGGCTTCCCTGGTGGCGCAGTGGTTGAGAGTCTGCCTGCCAGTGCAGGGGACACGGGTTTGAGCCCTGGTCTGGGAAGATCCCACATGCCGCGGAGTGGCTGGGCCCGTGAGCCACAATTACTGAGCCTGCACGTCTGGAGCCTGTGCTCCGCAACAAGAGAGACCGTGATGGTGAGAGGCCCGTGCACCGCGATGGAGAGTGGCCCCCGCTTGCCACGACTAGGGAGGGCCCTCGCACAGAGGCGAAGACCCAACACAGCCATAAATAAATTAATTAATTAATTAATTTTTTTTAAAAGACTAACATTATTATTTAAAAAAAAAAAGAAAGAAATGAAGACAGCCTAAGAGACCTCTGGGACAACATTAAACACAACAACATTGGCATTATAGGGGTCCCAGAAGGAGAAGAGAGAGAGAGAGGACCCAAGAAAATATTTGAAGAGATTATAGCCGAAAACTTCCCTAACATGGGAAAGGAAATAGCCACCCAAGTCCAGGAAGTGGAGAGAGTCCCATACAGGATAAACCCAAGGAGAAACACACTGAGACACATAGTAATCAAATTGGCAAAAATTTAAGACAAAGAAAAATTATTGAAAGCAGCAAAGGAAAAGTGACAAATAACATACAAGGGAACTCCCATAAGGTTAACAGCTGATTTCTCACCAGAAACTCTACAAGCCAGAAGGGAGTGGCATATACTTAAAGTGATGAATGGGAAGAACCTACAACCAAGATTACTCTACCCGGCAAGGATCTCATTCAGATTCGATGGAGAAATCAAAAGTTTCACAGACAAGCAAAAGCTAAGAGAATTCAGCACCACCAAACCAGCTCTACAACAAATGCTAAAGAAACATCTCTAAGTGGGAAACACAAGAGAAGAAAACGACCTACAAAAACAAACCCAAAACAATTTAAAAAATGGTCATAGGAACATACATGTCAATAATTACCTTAAATGTAAATGGATTAAAAGCTCCAACCAAAAGACACAGGCTTGCTGAATGGATAAAAAAACAAGACGCATATATATGCTGCCTACAAGAGACCCACTTCAGACCTAGGGACACATTCAGACTGAAAGTGAGAGGATGGCAAAAGATATTCCATGCAAATGGAAATCAAAAGAAAGCAGGAGTAGCAATACTCATATCAGATAAAATAGACTTTAAAATAAAGAATGTTACAAGAGACAAGGAAGGACACTACATAATGATCAAGGGACCAATCCAAGAAGATATAACAATTATATATGCACCCAACATAGGAGCACCTCAATACATAAGGCAACTGCTAACAGCTATAAAAGAGGAAATTGACAGTAACACAATAATAGTGGGGGACTTTAACACCTCGCTTACATGAATGTACAGATCATCCAAACAGAAAATTAATAAGAAAACACAAGTTTTAAATGACACAATAGACCAGATAGATTTAATTGATATTTATAGGACATTCCATCCAAAAACAGAAGATTACACTTTCTTCTCAAGTGTGCACGGAACATTCTCCAGGATAGATCACATTTTGGGTCACAAATCAAGCCTCAGTAAATTTAAGAAAACTGAAATCATATCAAGTACCTTTTCTGACCACAATACTATGAGATTAGAAATCAATTACAGGGAAAAAACCATAAAAACACAAACACATGGAGGCTAAAAAATACATTACTAAATAACCAAGAAATCACTGAAGAAATCAAAGAGGAAATCAAAAAAAACCTAGAGACAAATGACAATGAAAACACGATGATCCAAAACCTATGGGATGCGGCAAAAGCAGTTCTAAGAGGGAAGTTTATGACTATACAAGCCTACCTCAAGAAATAAGAAAAATCACAAATAAACAATCTAACCTTACACCTAAAGGAACTAGAGAAAGAAGAACAAACAAAACCCAAAGTTAGCAGAAGGAAAGAAATCATAAAGATCAGAGCAGAAATAAATGAAATAGATACAAAGAAAACAATAGCAAAGATCAATAAAACTAAAAGCTGGTTCTTTGAGAAGAGAAACAAAATTGATAAACCATTAGCCAGACTCACCAGGAGAAACAGGGAGAGGACTCAAATCAATAAAATTAGAAATGAAAAAGGAGAAGTTACAACAGACACTGCAGAAATACAAAGCACCCTATGAGACTACTACAAGCAACTCTATGCCAATAAAATGGACAACCTGGAAGAAATGGACAAATTCTTAGAAAGGTATAACCTCCCAAGACTGAACCAGGAAGAAATAGAAAATATGAACAGACCAATCACAAGTAATGAAATTGAAACTGTGATTAAAAATCTTCCAACAACAAAAGTCCAGAACCAGATGGCTTCGCAGGTGAATTCTATCAAACATTTAGAGAAGAGCTAACACCCATCCTTCTCAAACTCTTCCAAAAAATTGCAGAGGCAGGAACACTCCAAAACTCATTCTATGAGGCCACCATCACCCTGATACCAAAACCAGACAAAGATACTACAAAAAAAGAATATTACAGACCAATATCACTGATGAATATACATGTAAAAATCCTCAAACAAAATACTAGCAAACAGAATCCAACAACACATTAAAAGGATCATATACCATGATCAACTGGGCTTTATCCCAGGGATGCAAGGATTCTTCTTCAGTATACGCAAATCAACATGATACACCATATTAACAAACTGAAGAATAAAAACCATATGATCATCTCAATAGATGCAGAAAGAGCTTTTGACAAAATTCAACACCCATTTATGATTAAAAACTCTCCAGAAAGTGGGCATAGAGGGAACCTACCTCAACATAATAAAGGCCATATACGACAAACCCACAGCAAACATCATTCTCAATGGTGAAAAACTGAAAGCATTTCCTCTAAGATCAGGAACAAGACAAGGATGTCCACTCTTGCCACTATTATTCAACATAGTTTTGGAAGTCCTAGCCACGGCAACCAGAGAAGAAAAAGAAATAAAAGGAATACAAGTTGGAAAAGAAGAAGTAAAACTGTCACTGTTTGCACATGACATGATACTATACATAGAGAATCCTAAAGATGCCACCAGAAAACTACTAGAGCTAATCAATGAATTTGGTAAAGTTGCAGGATACAAAATTAATGCACAGAAATCTCTTGCATTCCCATACACTAATGATGAACAATCTGAAAGAGAAATGAAGGAAACACTCCCATTTACCATTGCAACAAAAAGAATAAAATACCTAGGAATAAACCTACCTAGGGAGACAAAAGACCTGTATGCAGAAAACTATAAGACATTGTTGAAAGAAATTAAAGATGACACCAACCGATGGAGAGATATACCATGTTCTTGGATTGGAAGAATCAATATTGTAAAAATGACTATACTACCCAAAGCAATCTACAGATTCAATGCAATCCCTATCAAATTACTAATGGCATTTTTTACAGAACAAGAACAAAAAATCTTAAAATTTGTATGGAGACACAAAAGACCCCGAATAGCCAAAGCAGTCTTGAGGGAAAAAAACGGAGCTGGAGGAATCAAACTCCCTGACTTCAGACTATACTACAAAGCTACAGTAATCAAGACAAAAATGGTACTGGCACAAAAACAGAAATATAGATCAATGGAACAGGATAGAAAGCACAGAGACAAACCCACGCACCTATGGTCAACTAATCTATGACAAAGGAGACAAGGGTATACAATGGAGAAAAGACAGTCTCTTCAATAAGTGGTGCCGGGAAAACTGGACGGCTACATGTAAAAGAATGAAATTAGAACACTCCCTAACACCATACACAAAAATAAACTCAAAATGGATTAGAGACCTAAATGTAAGACCAGACACTATAAAACTCCCAGAGGAAAACATAGGAAGAACACTCTTTGACATAAATCACAGCAAGATCTTTTTTGATCCACCTCCTAGAGTAATGGAAATAAAAACAAAAATAAACAAATGGGACCTAATGAAACTCAAAAGCTTTTGCAAAGCAAAGGAAACTACAAACAAGAGGAAAAGACAACCCTCAGAATGGGAGAAAATATTTGCAAACGAATCAACGGACAAAGGATTAATCTCCAAAATATATAAACAACTCATGCAGCTCAATATTAAAAAAACAAACAACCCAATCCAAAAATGGGCAGAAGACCTAAATAGACATTTCTCCAAAGAAGACATACAGATGGCCAAGAAGCACATGAAAAGCTGCTCAACATCACTAATCATTAGAGAAATGCAAATCAAAACTACAATGAGGTACCACCTCACACCAGTTAGAATGGGCATCATCAGAAAATCTACAAACAACAAATGCCGGAGAGGGTGTGGAGAAAAGGGAACCCTCTTGTCCTGTTGGTGGGACTGTAAATTGATACAGCCACTATGGAGAACAGTATGGAGGGTCCTTAAAAAACAAAAATAGAATTACCATATGACTCAGCAATCCCACTACTGGGCATATACCCAGAGAAAACCATAATTCAAAAAGACACATGCACCCCAATGTTCATTGCAGCACTATTTACAATAGCCAGGTCATGGAAGCAACCTAAATCCCCATTGACAGACGAATGGATAAAGAAGATGTGGTACATATATACAATGGAATATTACTCAGCCATGAAAAGGAATGAAATTGGGTCATTTGTAGAGACATGGATGAATCTAGAGACTGTCATACAGAGTGAAGTAAGTCAGAAAGAGAAAAACAAATGTCGCATATTAATGCATATATATGTGGAACCTAGAAAAATGGTACAGATGAACTGGTTTGCAGGGCAGAAATTGAGACACAGATGTAGAGAACAAATGTATGGACACTAAGCGGGGAAAGCGGCGGGGGGTGGAGGTGATGGTGTGATGAATTGGGAGATTGGGACTGACATGTATACACTGATGTGTATAAAATGGATGACTAATAAGAACCTGCTGTATAAAAAAATAAATTAAATAAAATTCAAAAAAAAGAATAAACAGAATAAAAGCCAACATTAAAAAAAAAAAGCTACTAAACTAACACTGATAGTAGATAACCCTGTTCTTTAAAAGTCTAATATGGGGAAAATTTATGACACCCCCTTGAGGCAAAAGCAGGTGCTATCAGTTAGTTGTAGTTATAAATAACTTTTTTTCTTCTGATGAATAAGAGTCAATTAACTCAACTTTCTTCTTGGCCCAAGAGCATGTTAGCAACCACCTTCTCCCATGTCTTCCAATTCCTTCATATGGTACTTTGGCAAAATATTATCTTACACTTGTATAGTGCTGTAGATTTTTCTAAGTGCTATTACAGCCCAATAAAGTGATCAAAAAAAGAGTTAATCAAAAGCTCTCAAACTGTTAAGAGGCATGAAGGTGAAGTGGTTGTTGAAATGTATCACGGAGTCAATTTTTTCTGGACATTTTATACCTTCCTACACTCTACTCAACCTTGATGTTGCTGTGTTTCAGCTTGTTTAACCTCTCAGGCACCACCACACTGCAGAGCAGGGAGCACAAGGAATTTTAAAGTCTTTCCACCGTAACAGATGCCATGTTAAGCATGAATTAGTTATTCTAAGATTGAGAAAGTAAAGTTGATTATTTTAATGTAACTGATATATTAGTGAATTTTTAAAACCTGTAAGTCCCTTTAGATATTACACATATGTTCAGATTTTCCATTCAGGGCCTGTGTATCTGGGACAAACCCCAAGCATAAAGAGTTTTTTTCAAGCTGGGAAGAAGGTGGGGAGGTTAGCAGGATTCTGCTGTTTCTTATACCTTCAACTTCAAAATCAGTCACTCTTTTCTTGTTCTTCCTCCATTTTCCTCCTCCTTTGGTGGGGAGGGGGTAACTACAACTTATTTAGCATTTGTATTACCTAGTTTTAGTTGAACGTATTGTAATGGACTAAATGTTTTGTGTCCTCCAAAATTCATGTGTTGAACCCTAATCCCCAATGTGATGGTATTAGGAGGTGGTACCTTTGGGGGTGATTAGGTTATAAGGATGGAGGCCTCAAATTGGATTAGTGCCTTTATAAAAGAAATCCCAGAAAGCTCTCTCACCCCTTCTAATGTGAGAACACAGCAAAAAGACAGCCATCTATGAGCCAGGAAGTGGGCCCTCACCAGAAATGAACCACACTGGCAGCCTGACTTCTGACTTGCAGCGTCTAGAACTGTGAGAAATAAATTGCTGTTGTTTATAAGCCACCCAGTCTATGGTACATTGTTATAGCAGCCTGAACTCACAAAGACAGGTTTTATCTCATGATGTCTGTTCTTACCAAACAAAAATAATCTTTAGATGGGAGGCAGGACAAGGTGCAAGCAAGTTGGCATTCACCTTTAGATCACCAGACAAAGAATGACTCCAAAGAGATTCTAGCTTTGCTGGTATTCATGTCCTGGCCAGCATCACCTTTGCTCACCTCAGGCCACTCGTATATCTCACATTCTCACAATCATGCTAACACTGAGACAAAGGTTTTGTGAACTGTGAATAATGGTTTTGATTGCATAACTGTCACACTGAACAAGAAGGAGTCTTGGGGTATAATCAGAAAGCAATTTTACTTTTGTCACTCACTAGTCCTTAAAATATGATCTGTGGGATTCACTGCAACCCCTATCAAAATTCTAATGACATTTTTCATAGAAATAGAAAAATCAGTCATAAAATTTGCATGGAAACGAAAGATCCTGAATAGTAAAGTAATCTTGAGCAAGAAGAACAAAGCTGGAAGCATCACACTTCCTGATCTCAATTTATATAACAAAGCTATAGTAATCAAAACAGTATGGTACTGGCATAAAATAGACATATAGAACAATGAAACAGAAGAGGGAGCCCAGAAATAAATCCACACACATAGTGTTCAACAAAGGCATCAAGAATATACAATGGGGAAATGATAGTTTCTTCAATAAATGATGCTAGGAAAACTGGATATCCACATGCAAAAGAATGAAATAGGATCTTTATCTTACACAAAACACAAAAATCAACTCAAAATGGATTAAAGACTTAAACGTAAGACCTGAAACTTTAAAACTCCTAGAAGAAAACATAGGGAAAAGCTCTTTGACATTGGTCTTGGCAATGATTTTTCACATATAACTCTGAAAGCACAGCAACAAAAGCCAAAATAAATAATTGAGACTACGTCAAACTAAAAAGGTTCTGCACAGGAAAGGAAACAATAAAATGAAAAGGCAGTGTATGGAATGGGAGGAAATCCTTGCAAACCATATTACTGGTAAGGGATTAATATCCAAAATATATAAGGAACTGGTACAACTCAACAGCAAAAACAAAACAAAAAACACAAATAATCCCATTTAAAAATAGGCAAAAGACCTGAAGAGATATTTTCCCAAAAAGACTGTTGACCATACAAAATGGCCAACAGGCATATGAAAATATGGTCAATAACATTAATCATCAGGGAAATGCAAATCAAAACCACAATGAGCTATCACCACATACCTATTAGGATGGCTATTATCAAAAAATCAAAAAGATAACAAATGTTAGCAAGGATGTGGAGAAAAGGGACTCCTTATACACTGTTGGTGGGAATGTAAATTGATAGAGCCATTATGAAAAACAGTATGAAGGTAGCTCAAAAAATTAAAAATAGAACCTACTATATGATCCAGCAATCCCTTTTGGGTATATATTCAAAGGAAATGATTTCAGTATCTCAAAGGTACTAAGATACCCGCACACCCATGTTCACTGCAGCATTATTCACAATAGCCAAGATGTGGAAACAACCTAAATGTCTGCCATTGAATGAATGGATAAAGAAAATGTGGTATATAACGGGTAACGATATGTGAACTACCACTCTCACTTTATCCATTCACCATACACACACAGTGGAGTATTATTCAGCCTTAAAAAAAAAAAGAAGGAAATCCTGTCATATGTGACAACATGGATGAACCTGGAGACATATGCTAAGAGAAATAAGCCAGGTACAGAAAAACAAATACTGTGTGATCTCACCTATGTGTAGAATCTTAAAAAGTCTCATAGAAACAGAAAGTAAAATGGTGGTTACCAGCAACTGGGGGCTGAGGGAAATGAGGTGCTGTTGGTCAAGGTTATAAACTTTCAGTTATAAAATCAGTAGGTTCTGAGACCTAATGTACAACATGGTGACTATAGTTAATAATAAATATTGTATGCTTGAAATTTGCTAAGAGAGTAGACCTTAAGTGTTCTCACCACACACACACACACACACACACAAAAATGGTAACTATGTGAGGTAATAGATATGTTAATTATCTTGATTATGGTAATCATTTCACAAAGTATACATATATCAAAACACCATGTTGTATACCTTAAATATGTACAATTTTTGTCAATCATTACTCAATAAAGCTAGGGAAAATCATCATCTGTGAGTCTAGATCAACACCCTTCCCCAGGCAAAAATTAAGGCAGCCTTCAAAACTTTTCTGGTCATTTTAAATACCAACAGTTCTCCCCTATAGCAGATGTCTTTAAAGCCTGAGTCACATTCCCTCAGCCTACCCTTAATTTCAGCAGCAACTTTGGGGGAAAGTTTTGGGTGAGCATAGACTCACCCAGAAGCAACTTAGACTAAAAGAATTATAGAGCATCCTATTAAAGTTCAGCTGAGACACAAATTCAGGGCTGATACTCTGCAATACAGGGGTACTGTCCTCCAGCATGCAGTATGTGCAATTCAACCAGTGACTGATACAGAGATCTGCACCCCTATAGCTGAATACATGGGTACAGGACCAAGGAGTGGATGTGGTATTGGCCCATCCATCCATCACTTCTAGCAACTCCATGTACAGAATGTGTTCTTCCCTTCCCACCATCTTGGGCTCTCTGATTAGAGGCCTTTGGTTCTCAGAGGATTTTATTTCCACCAGGGGTCATGGCAAGGACTGCACTGAACCTGAAACTACAACTAGCAACCTGATCAATTTGGGAGCCTTACCCGTCAGTGGGCCAGCAGACAATGAAAGATGTTACTATGTAGCAGGGGCCATGGACTCTGATTTTCATGAGAACCAGGATTGCTGCTATGTAATGCGGGCATGGAGATGTATATTGGTACCTGGGATATGAACTTGCGTCTTCTGGTGCTCTCATGTCCAGTGATAACAGCAAGCAGGCAAGTACAGCAACCATACCTGATGAAAGCAAGACAACCAAGGGGCAGAATATGTGTGGATTACCCTCCAAGTAAGCAAGTGACACCCACCAAAATGCTGACTAAGAGAAATCAAGAATGGGTGGTAGAGAAGAAAAAATATCAGTCATGACCTTTTGACCCATGGCAACAGCAGAGACTAAAGCTTGTTCTTCTAGCCCACTATATTGTCTGACATAGATATTGAGGGGAGCCATCTCCTTGAAGACTCAGTGAAACCATGGACTTAATGTAGGATACATGTGAATATGAGCTGTGTAAGGGCACAGCACTGTGTGGACAACAGTAAATGCCTCCAGGGTCCAGGTTTCATCTTCAAGGCCCACCTCTGATTTCAGCTATAACAATGATGGACAGTTCCTTGTGACCTCAGACTCAACTTCAGCCCCGCTGCTTGCCATTTCAAGCAAACACCACCCTTCTTTCTCCTGCTTCCAAGAATCACTTCCCGAATAAATTACCTGCATCCAAGTTCTATCCTCTGGCTCTGCTTTCTGAGGAAAGCAGACTGTAACAAACATTTCTCTTCTACCATCCACACTGCCTGTGCACCACCACCACCGATGCTGCTGATTTCACTTCCTCCACCCCCCATCCTGTTGCCAACAATGTCCTCTACCACTTCCCCCACTTCCCATCTCCCCTGTTCCAAAAGCAAGCCTCAG
Source organism: Balaenoptera musculus (assembly GCF_009873245.2). Lineage (NCBI taxonomy): Eukaryota > Metazoa > Chordata > Mammalia > Artiodactyla > Balaenopteridae > Balaenoptera > Balaenoptera musculus. The sequence continues at coordinate 121,252,646 of NC_045786.1, forward strand.
AAGATCAGCAGTCCTTCTGTCCCTCAAAGTCCTGTGTTTAAGTTACAAGACCACCACAAATTAATCACTTATTTGAGGTTCTTTTTAAACAGAGACTTTATACAAAGGAGCTCTAATCTGCCTACATTTTCAAGTGTAGAATGTTTAACACAGTGACTGTCAGGATTTCAAAAACTGTTAGTTCATTTTTTCCATCAATCCCAGACAATGCATTAATCAAGGGCTATAGGAAGACTTAGACTACTACAATCAAACCTAGGCTACCAGGCTGGGTGTTCTCCTATCATCAATGAACACGTAAGGAGGTTTATAGTCCCAGCATTTCCCTTGTTTTTTCTCAATATCCTCTCCTCCCCAGGTGATTCTGTCCACTCCCAGGGTAAAGGTGGAGAAAGATAGGAAAAACAGAACTTCATAGTCTGGACAAGACATATCAAGGAAAAGAGTAGGTTGTAATGCTTTCCTAATTCTCTGACCCACCCTAAATAGAATGTTTAATCTTAAATATATTCTGATTACTCTGGAATTAAGCTTAGAATCTTAGGAAATGTGGCTTAGGAAAACTGACAAATTTATAACCAATTATTGCTGGCACCTGATGGACTTGGAAAACCATGGACGTACAGGAACACTTTGTGTTATTTTTGCAACTTTTCTGAAAGTGTGAAATTATTTCAAAATAAAAAGTTTTAGAAAAAAGTCATAGTGCTGAAGATGCCAAAGTTTTTCTAAGAAAGGAGAATGTCTAGTGTTTAATTAGAACTCTTGCATTGCTAACATATAAACCCTTCCTCATCTTTCCCAATTCTTGAGTGAAGTCAACTGTACACCAAAATGCCTTTGAGAGTGCAGAGGGGTTTTTTTAAGTTAGTTTTTTTTTTAATTAATTAATTTATTTATTCATTTTTGGCTGCGCTGGGTCTTCGTTGCCGCATGCAGGCTCTTCGTTGGGGCGCGCGGGCTCAGGAGTTGTGGCTCACGAGCTTAGTTGCAGTATGTGGGATCTTAGTTCCCTGACCAGGGATCGAACCTGGGCCCCCTGCATTGGGAGTGTGGAGTCTTAACCACTGGACCACAGGGAAGTCCCAAGAGTGCAGAGTTAATTCTTACATCTGGGTCACAGCATTGAGCAAGAACATACATATGTGCTAGCAAGATAATCCATAAATTGAACTAAGCACACAATTTTGAGGACTATCAAGAACCACAAGAATTTGTACTATCATGGGAAGAGCTTTGGGCTTCCATAGGACGTAAAATGGAGATGTGAGATAATATTATCTAGATATCCAAGAATCAAGACTACCACCCCGGTTGACATTTGGATTACATATTAGAAGCTCTTAGTGTAGTGTGATACATATTAAATGTTGGCTATAAACATTATAGTTTAAAATTGGAGCACAAGCAGGAAGGTACATTTGTGGCAACATGAGAAGGAGAAAGAGCCAAGACCTGGAGAGTGATCTGCTCAGTAGGTTCTGTGGGGAATAACCAGGCTAAAAGGAGAAACTTTGTAAAAGTCAAGAGATTATCCAAGACACACGGCAGCCTCAGACATAATTCTAGAATCAGTTATTACCAAGATGAGCTTGAGGTGAGATTGTAGGATCTCAAAAATAGACAAAATTCAGCAACTTAAAATCCATGTTTGAAAGTTCAGATAAGCAGTAAGTAATGTCTCCAGGATACTTGTCCTAGGTTTTCAAAGGTATGGGGGTAAGGTTACCATCCTATTTCAAAGGGATTCAGTAATGCCTGAATCTTACCACTCACCTCTCTGCCATTTTCATTTCTCAACTGAGGGACCAGTACAAATAGTACCCACAGCCAAATGAGATATAAAATACCACATTATTAATGGATGGGCAAGAAAAGGATACTTCTCATTGTTGGGCTTTTCAGTTAAACTGAAAAAAAATAGTCTCATCAATAAGTGGCATTGGGACAAATAGATATCCACACCCAAAAGAATGAAGTTGGACCCCTACCTTACACCATATACAAAAATTAACTCAAATGGATCAAAGACCTAAATGTAAGAGCTAAAAGGTAATAGTCTGACTTCCTTTTTGATGTTTCACTGCTGACAGCTTTTAAGCCTCTTCCCTCTCTCTTCCCTTCTGTCTCACATCTGGGTAAGCTGATAGGAAAGCCCATGTGCTCCCTCCTTTGGTGCCATCAGGAGATTCAAACATAAGCCCCTGCTTCAATGCAGGAAGTCTCACCCTGGTCCCATTCCCTGACCTCAATAAAAATCCCTAGCCAGTCTCCTTTCCTTGTTCTCTCAAGTCATTTTCAGACAAGCTTGAGAAGGCTATCCTGTTCTCACACACACAAAAAAAAACAAACAAAAAACCTCATTATGTAAGTAATAATATTCTGTTGTTTTCATACGCTGTTGATGCGTGTGTGGCATCATATGTCTTGACATCCAAACCAGATTTTGGGTGGGCATCCAGCTGTATATGTGGAGTGGTCACAAAAATTGGCACTGTGAGCAGGATTACTGAGGCATTCACCACCACCACTGGGGGTCTTTCTTCTTTTGCTCTTAGCCTACTAACTTGGTACAAACAACTGCACAGAGTGTGTAGAATGTCTTCATTGCTTGCTGGCAAGATTACACTTTGAATTATACTGCGCTGTGCTGCATGAGTAAAGTCCTACCAAGCCTCTGTTATAGATTTAGCCAATCTAAGTCAGAACTTTGGATATTTGGCATTTGGGGAAAGGAGTATAGCACTGGGTCCCTCCATAAAGTGGCCCTGGTTCGAGTGTCTCAGCCCAGATCTACCTGTGTGTCTTAGAATGAAGCTGTGACTGATCCTAAGCTCTGGGGAAAGATTCTTACCCTGTTACCAACTGGTGGTATCTCAGCCAGGCACTGTGTCCAATATGTAAAGTGCTCAGGGGAAAGACTGATATGGTACATGCAAGATATGGTGGTCACACATGAAAGAACAGTCATTATGCAGTCAGATAGGGTGGGAAGGAGGGAGAAAGAGAGGGAGAGAACAGAGAAAAAACAGCCATTATATGATGTGCTGAAGTCCTCACTCCTAAGAGCAAATTGCACACCAGGACCTTTAAATACTTCTGTTGCTGTGCTGCATGTGCCTGTGTCGTAACTAAGATGCTAATCCTCAGGGTTATATGGAAAAAAATACCCATGGCATCCTTGAGACACAGCAAAGGGGCTAATTCAAACCTGACTTAAGACTGGAGTCCTTAAACCCTATAAAACAACCATTGCCACAGGGGAAACCCCTAACCCTGATTATACTGATTTGAGGCTCTCTGGAAAAAGAAATTTATAAATACAAGCAGGTTGGAGGAATCTCCCCTGCCCTTGAAGAATACACACACACACACACACACACACACACACACACACACACACACCAAAAATAAATAAATAAATAAAATAAAAAGAAAGAAGCCTGGATATGGGGGAAGGAAACAAACAAACAAAAAACTGAAACAAAGGTCTACAATTTTACCAAAATGAAAATCCAAAATTTACCAAAAGAATTTATACAACAAAAGATAAAAGGGCACTGATTGGCTTTTGTGCTTATATAACACAGGTTCTGAATTAACTCAGTACCTGATAAAGTGCACCAACTGGCAAACTTTCATGAACTTGATCAATACTAGGGATCCCACTGCATTTTAACAAGATACCCCTTATACTCTTAGGGGAGTTACCAAGTATAAAATAGGGGACAAATAAGTATGCCTCACCTTAACCATTGGAACTATTGCCTTGCCTAAAATCCCCACAGCCTCAGCATTGCCCTAAAATATAATATAATGGGCATGAATGCTCTGACCCAATGAGTAATTAGTTAAAATTAAATTAAGTTGTTGGCATTTGATAAAAGTAGGATACCATGGATCTTCTCCCCCTCTGTTAAAATAGTTAATATGGTCTACTGAAAATTAAAATACTCAGTGATCAAAATCCATCATACAAGACCTATTTAGAGAAGGGGGTGATTATCCTCACTGCTTCTCCATTTAACAGTAAAATTTTGCCCGTATTTGAACTTGAAAAGAATGAACAGTGCCTCATGGTGAATTACCACAACCTTAAATGCTGTGGTCCTACTCATCAAGGCTCCTATACACAATATTAGTGAAATTACTGACTCTATCCAATCAACAACTGGTAAATATTTTGCTATTATAAATTTAGCTAATATATGCTGTTCAGTGTCTATTTCAACATCCTCTCAGATACCTTACCTCCAAAGGGAAACAATATGCCTTTACCCAGCGGCTCATGGGATACCTCAACAACCTTAATATCACACACTATCTTTGCTGGCAAGATCTTAACTGCATCCAATTTTCTTGAGGACCACAGGTATGACATTACATTGATGACATCCTCCTCCAAGGAGATTCTTTGGAAGCACTCATTTAGGACATACAAATGCTCACAAAGGGGCTCAGAAAAGGGGATTCCTTCATCAAAGTAAAGAAAGCAAAAAAGGCAAGAAAGTGCCAAAAAGTTGGAAGTCACAGTCTTTTATAACCCAATCTTGGAAGTGACATCCTACCACTTTTGCATATTCTCTTCATTAGAAGCAAGTCATTAGGTGCAGCCCACACACAGGAGGAGGAGATGACACAAGGGTGTGAATACCAAGAGGAGGGGATCATTAGAAGCAAGTCATTAGGTGCAACCCACACACAGGAGGAGGAAATGACACAAGGGTGTGAATACCAAGAGGAGGGGATCATTAGAAGCCACTCTAGGAGGCTGCCTACCACACATGAAAATCAGGGTTAAGAGAAGATACACTTTTCAAATTGTAACAGGTATATCCTACACTTAACTTGTACAAGAACTCAAACAAATTTCCTGCTTGAAATTCAGTGACCCCAACAGTTTTGCATCATACAATTAAATGCTTAATGCTAAAGAAGGCCCCATGTACCCAGAAAGATTATCATTTAAAATCGAAGGAGAGATAAAGAACTTCTCAGACAAGCAAAAAAACCAAGAGTTCATCAGTACTAAACCAACCCTAAAAGAAATGTTAAAGGGTATTCTCTAAGTGGAAAAGAAGAAGCTATAGGAGAGGGGAAATCTTACTAGGAAAGGCAAGTATAAAGTAAAGACTGAGGATCAACCACTTAAATAAGCCACTACAAAGACAAAAGATGAAGATTGTAAAAGCAACTGTAATTACAATAAACAGTTAAGGGATAAACATGAAGATTTAAAATAGGACATCAAAAACACAAAATGTGGAGGAGGAAAGTAAAAAATGTAGATCTTTTAGAATGTATGTGAACTTAAATGACTACCAGTTTAAAACAAGTAGATATAGTTATAGGTCAACATATATAAACGCCATGGTAACCATAAATCAAAAACCTACAATAGATATACAAAAACTGAAAAGAAAGGAATACAAGTATACTATTAAAGAAAGTCATCAAACCACAAGGAGAGAAACAAAAATAAGAAAAATGAACAGATAAGAATTACAAAAACAACCAGAAAGCAAGTAATAAAATGGCAGTAAGTACATACCTATCAATACTTTACTTTAAATGTCAATGGACTAAATGTTCCAATCAAAAGACATAGGGTGGCTGATTGGATAAAAAAACAAAAGAACCATCTATATGCTGCATACAAGAGATTCACTTCAGAGCTAAAGACACACAGTCTGAAAGTGAGGGGATGGGAAAAGATACTTCATGCAAATGGAAATGACAAGAAGCTGGGATAGAAATACTCATATCAGACAAAATACAAGAAGTGGATATTACAATTGTTAACATATGTGCACCCAGTAAGGAGCACCTAAATATATGAAACAAATACTTACAGACATAAAGGGAGAAACTGACAATAATACAACAATAGTAGGGGACTTTAACACCCCACTTGCATCAATGGACAGACAGATCACACAGACAGAAAATCAGTAAGGCAACAGTGGTCTTAAATAATACAATAGACCAGTTGGACTTAATAGATATCTATAGGACATTACATCCAAAACCAGCAGAATACATGTTCTTTTCAAGTGCACATGGAACACTCTCTAGGATAGATCACATGTGAGGCCATAAAACAAGTCTCAACACATTTAAGAGGATAGAAATTAAATCAAGCATATTTTCTGACCACAATGTTAAGAAACTAGAAATCAATTACAGGAATAAAAATGGGAAAAACACAAACACATAGAGACTAAATAACATGGTCCTAAAAAAAAAAATGGGTCAAAGAGGAAATCAGAAGATTCCTTGAGGCAAATGAAATTGAAACACAACTTTCCAAAATCTATGGGATGCAGCAAAAGCAATTCTAAGAGGGTCGTTTACAGCAATACAAGAAAAACTCAAATAAACAACTTAACCTACCACCTAAAAGAATTAGAAAAATAAGAACAAACAAAGCCTAAAGTCAAAAGAAGGAGGGAAATAATAAAGATCAGAGAGGAAATAAATAAAATAGAGACCAAAAATAGAAAAGATCAATGAAACCAAGATAAATTGATAAACCTTTAGTCAGGCTCACCAAGAAGAAAAGAGAGAGGACCCAAATAAATAAAATAAGAAATGAAAGAGAAGAAATAAAAACTGATACTACAGAGGTACAAAAAATATCGTAAGAGAATAATACTATGAACAGTTATATGCCAACAATTTGATGACCTAGAAGAAGAAATGGACAAATTTCTAGAAATATACAACCTGCCAAGACTGAAACAAGAAGAAACAAAGAACTTGAACAAATCGATCACTAGCAGTGAAATTGAATTTGTAATAAAAAAATCTCCCAGCAAACAAAAAAGTCCAGGACTGGATGGCTTCACAGGGGAATTCTACCAAACATACAAAGAACATCTAATACCTATCCTCCTCAAAATATTTCCCAAAATTGAAGAGAATGGAATACTCCCAAATTCATTCTACAAGGCCAACATTACCCTGACACCAAAACCAGACAAACACATTACAAAAAAAGGAAATTACAGGCCAATATCTTTGATGAACATAGACGCAAAAGTCCTCAACAAAATATTAGCAAACCATATCCAACAATATATAAAAAGGATCATACACCATGATCAAGTAGGATTTATTCCAGAGACACAAGAATGGTATAATATTCACAAATCAATCAATGTTAATCACCACATTAATGAAAGGAAGGATAAAAATCATATGATCATCTCAATAGATGCAGAAAAAGCATTTGACAAAATTCAACATTCATTCATCATAAATCAGAGTGGGTATAGGGGGAACATATCTCAAGATATTAAGGCCATTTAAGCCAAACCCACAGCTAACATCATACTCAATGATGAAAAGTTGAAAGCCTTTCCTCTAAAATCAGGAACAAGACAAGGACACCTGCTCTCACCACTTCTATTTAACATAGCATTGGAAGTCCTAGCCACATCAGACAGGAAAAAGAAATAAAAGGCATTCAAATTGGAAGAGAAGAACTAAAAATGTCACTATTTGCAGATGACATGATACTTTATATAGAAAACCCTAAAGTCTCCACCAAAAAACTATTAGAACTAATAAATGAATTCTGTAAAGTTGCAGGATACGAGATTAACATACAGAAATCTGTTGCTTTTCTGTACACTGAGAATTAAATATCAAAAAGAGAAAGTAAAAAAAAATCTCATTGAAATTGTATCAAAAAGAATAAAATATTCAATACCTAGGAATAAACTTAACCAAGAAGGTGAATGAGCTATACCCAGAAAACTATAAAACACTGATGATGGAAATTGAAGATGATACAAAGAAATGGAAAGATATCCCATGCTCTTGGATTGGAAGAGTAAATGTTTTTAAAATGTCCATACCACCCAAAGCAATCTACAGATTTAAGGCAATCCTTATCAAAATACCCAAGACATTTTTCAGAGAACTAGAACAAATAATCCTAAAATTCATATGGAATCACAAAAGACCCTGAATTGCCAAAGCAATCTTGAGAAAAAAGAACAAACGTGGAGGTATCACCCTCCCTGACTTCAGATTATACTACAAAGCTACAGTAATCAAAACAGCATGATATTGGCACAATAACAGACATATAGACCAATGGAATGGAATATACCCACTCACTTCTGATCAGCTGATCTACAACAAAGGAGGCAAAAATATACAATGGAGAATAGACAGTCTCTTTAATAAGTGGTGCTGGGAAAACTGGACAGCTACATGTAAAAGAATGAAGTTAGAACACTCCATAAAACCATACACAAAAATAAACTCAAAATGGATTAAAGACCTAAATGTAAGATCTGAAACTATAAAACTCCTAGAAAAGAACATAGGAAGACCATTCTTTGTCATAAATCCTAGCAATATTTTTTTTGGATCTGTCTCCTAAGGCCAAAGAAATAAAAGCAAAAATAAACAAGTGGGAGCTAATTAAACTTAAAAGCTTTTTCACAGCAAAGGAAACCCTCAACAAAAGAAAAAGACAACCTACTGAATGGGAGAAAATATTTGCAAATGATATGACTGACAAGCAGTTAATCTTCAAAATATATAAACAGCTCACACAACTCAATATCAAAATAACAAACAACTCAATCCAAAAATAGGCAGAAGACCTGAATAGACATTTTCCCAAAGAAGACATACAGAAGTCTAACAGGCACATGAAAAAATACCCAACATTGCCAATTATTAGAGAAATGCAAACTGAAACTACAATGAAATATCACCTCACACCTGTCAGAATAACCATCATCAAAAAGTCTACAAGTAACAAATGTGGCAAGGATGTGAAGAAAGGGGAACCCTTGTACACTGTTGGTGGGAATGTAAATTGGTGCAGCCACCATGGAAAACAGTATGGAGGTTTCTCAAAAAATAAAAATAGAACTACCATATGATCCAGCAATTCCACTCCTGGGTATATATCTGGAAAAAAATAAAACACTAATTTGAGAATATACAGGCATTCCCAAGTTCATAGCAGCACTATTTACAATAGCAACATATGGAAGCAATCCAAGTGTCCATCAGCAGACAAATGGATAAAGAAGATGTGGTATATTTATAAAATGGAATATTAGTCATAGAAAAGAGTGAAATTCTGCCATTTGCAGCAACATGGATGGACCTAGAGAATATTATGCTTAGTAAAAAATCAGACAAAGACAAATATTGTTGGATATCACTTATATGTGTAATCTAAAAAATAAAACAAATGAATGACTATAGCAAATCAGAAACGGACTCACATATATAGCAAACAAACTAGTAATTACCAGTGGGGAGAGAGAAGGGGAGTGCAAGATAGGGTGATGGGATTAGGAGATACAAACTACTATGTATAAAATAGATAAGCAACAAGGATATATTGTACAGCACTATTATAGTCACTATTTTGTTTTGTAATAACTTTTTTTAAAATTTTATTTATTTTTGGCTGCATTGGGTCTTCATTGCTGCATGTGGGCTTTCTCTAGTTGTGGTGAGCTGTGGCTTCTCTTGTTGCGGAGCATGGGCTCTAGGCACGCGGGCTTCAGTAGTTGTGGCACGTGGGCTCAGTAGTTGTGACTCATGGGCTCTAAAGCGCAGGCTCAGTAGTTTTGGCACACAGGCTTAGTTGCTCCATGGCATGTGGGATCTACCCGGACCAGGGCTCCAACCCGTGTCCCCTGCATTGGCAGGCGGATTCTTAACCACTGCGCCACCAGGGAAGTCCTCCCCAGCATACTTTCTTCCAATGAAAAACTGCCCCTTCTCCTTCCTATGTGGTTCTGATGAAACTGGTCATCACAGGGCCCTATCTGACCCCCAGCTAATCACATGACCATCCTCCTTTTCACAGTGACTGGTCAAAGTTACATGAGCCAAGCAGGGCCAGGGTCCATCCATGCAATTTAATGTAAGGATACTGGGAGAGGGAATGTCTCTTCCTTTTGAGTCATGAACAATAAAAATGAAAGCTTACAGCTGTCAGAAGCCACCTTTCCCATCACATGAAAGGACCTGTTGGTAGAGAGGAAGAAAGGAGAGAGAAAGCTAATGATATCATTTGAGTCCCTGTAGAGTGTCTTGGAGCACTCCTGCCAGCTCCACCCTGAACTTCCCAGTTACCAGAGCCAGTGAATCCCACTTTGCTCAAGCTTGTTTGGTTTTCTGACATTTGCTTATAACCAAAGTGTCCTGACTAATACAGGCTTGTTTCAAGCTAACTCTTCTTACTAATTAATATGTATAGTCCATCTGTGTCGTTCTCAAACCAGGAAACACAGCTGTTACCTAAAAAGCTTTTTTAAAATACAGAATTTTAGGCCCCAACCAAAACTACTATTTCAGCATCTTTAGGGGTGTAATCCTCACATCTGTATTTTTGTTTTTAACTCCACAAATAATTCTGAAGCCTAGCCAGTATGGACAACCACTAATCTATTCTATTACAAAAAAAAAAACAAACTTCAAATTCTAAATTGGCTTTCTCCTATTTGAATTGCATGGATCTCTCAGTCTAGAATCCTATAAAGGAAACAGGTAGGTTTCCCCACACTGACCACAATTAAACTCTGTCTCTCCCAATAGAAAAATCAGTAGAATATTTTAAAAACACTTTTATAGCATTTATTGATTTTACTTAATTCTACTGATAGAAATCATTACTGGGAGGAGTATTACAATCACAAATGTGGGGGAGTATATATATACAGGTTTAATGCTCCTTTAGTTCTCTATCATGAAACCAGCATAAGAACCAGACTGGGTAGTCATGGACATCTAATGCAAATTTCTGTATTAAATGGCACACAGCAAGGCCAAGCCATGTTCCTACATCTCTTTACATCTCCATCCTTTTACATCTGTACCAGTACAAATTGGTAAACTAATATATTTTACCAAGTGCAAAGAAAAAGCATCTTTTTAAAACAATGACATCAAGGCTCAGTTTCAAGCTGGTGATATAGGAAACCTCCGGCCAGGAGCCCCTTGGACAATCCTGTGAGGCAGTGTGGTGGGACAGGCAGGGCACTTTTTGGCCATTTGCAATGTCATAATGATTCTTTTACATCTGAATATACTCATTTAAAACTGGCACTATGACAGCATGGTTCAGCAAAGTTTAGGCCAATCATTTCCACAGGATAATTTATATGTTATGTCAAGGGACAGATGTTCTACAGTCTTTATATCCTGAGCAGTTGTGGGAATCTTTGCATTTTTGCTGTTTCATATTATCATGTCCTAAAGGAAGACCCCTCTAAGGACTTCAGATAGAAAGGAAAACTAGTGATCATATAACATCACTGGGATCACCTTGGGTATAAAATCAGGAGACACATCACCACAGAGGAACCAAGCAGTAATCAGGTAATTTCTATAGCTTGACCATGATTATACTCCTTCAGTCAATCTCTTCTAGGATTGAAGACTGACAAGAAGGTATTTCCAGTTCTGCTTACACTCTTGAAAAATTAAGTAGAGGGGGAAAAAATGTTTAACTGTGTATAGTGATGGATGTTAACTAGACTATTGTGGTGATCATTTTGCAATATATATAAATACCGAATCATTATGTTGTATACCTGAAAATAATATGACATTGTATGTCAATTATACCTCAATAAAACAAATTAAGTACAGGGATCTCAACAGCAGGGTAGGGAGGAGGGTATCAAAAATCAATGGAGGACTTCCCTGGTGGCGCAGTGGTTAAGAATCCGCCTGCCAAAGCAGGGGACACGGGTTCGAGCCCTGGTCTGGGAAGATCCCACATGCCGCAGAGCGACTAAGCCCGTGCACCACAACTACTGAGTCTGCGCTCTAGAGCCCGCGAGCCACAACTACTGAAGCCCGTGTACCTAGAACCCGTGCTCCTCAACAAGAGAAGCCACCGCAATGAGAAGCCCGCGCACCACAACGAAGAGTAGCCCCGGTTCGCCGCATCTACAGTCCGTGCGCAACAACAAAGACCCAACGCAGCCATAAATAAATAAATAAATAAATAAATAAGAAATCAATGGAGATAATATCTGACTATTAATGTTATCTTTTTTCCAGTTTTACTAGGTATAATTGACAACGTTGCTGGAAGTTGTAAGGCAAAGTACCAGAAAGAAGGGAGCTGGCCAGAGAAAGAGATCCAGAAATCTGCACTGGGTCCCCTTGAGATTTTTGCCAAGTATTAAGGTATACTCACACACACACAGAGAATCTACAAAGCTGCACAAAGAACCACTACTGGAAAAAGTATAACAACCAGGCGGCTGTGAACTGAACAACTACTAGAGTTCACATAAGTCTGGGAGCCATTCGAGTCTGATCTCCAGAGTGGAGAGATCTTACTAAAAATCCTGCAGCATTCATTAGAGACCTCATAAAAATACACTTTTAGAGTAGGGCTAATCTAGTCCTAAAAGGCCACTTTATACCACCTTAATAATACTTAAAAACAAGCTTCATACTAACCACACATATGTAGAAACTGAAATTTAAATACTACCATTTACAATTGCTTCAAAGAAAACCAATTACTTAAGTGTAAATCTAACAAAATGTGTACTGAATCAGTATCCTGAAAATTACAAAATGCTGATAAAAGAAACTAAAGAAGACCTAAATAAATAGGAGCCACACTGTGTTCATGGACTGGAAGATTAAATATAGTAAAGATGTCAATTCTCCCCAACTGATTGATAGGTTTGATGCAATTCCTATCAAAATCCATGAAGTTTTTTGGTAGACATAGACAAGCTTATTCTAAAATGTATACAGAAAAGCATAGTACTTAAAATAGCTTAAAAATTTTGGGGGAAAAAGAAGAATAAAGTGGGAGGACTCACTCTATTCAGTTTTAAGGCTTACGTGTTGACTCCCCAAGACCACCTCCAGGTTCGATGATTTGCCAGGAGGACTCACAGGATTCAGCATAATCATACTCGTGGCTATGATTTATTACAGCATAAAGATATAAAGCAAAATTAGCAAAGGAAAAAGGTGCATGGGGCAAAGTTTGGAGGAAACCAGGCACAAGTTTCCAAGAGTCCTCTCCCACTAGAGTCACAGGACTTGCTTAATTTTTCCAATAACAAGTTATGATAACACATGTGAAATATTGTCTACCAGAGAATCTCATTAGAGACTCAGTGCCAAGGTTTTTAATGGGGACTAGTCACATAGCACACTCTGCCTAGCACAATCCAAAATTCCAGATTTGCAGAAGGAAAGCAGGTGTTCAGCATAAACCATCATTGTTTACACAGTTTAGGCACAATGAGCTACTCTTACCAGTCAGGGTGGTCATTATCAGTTAGGAAAGTCCTCCTGAAATCCTAATTTCCAGATGCTAGCCAAGGGCCAACCTTGGAAGCAGATCTTTCTAAGGACAGCAGTGACAGGTCTATTAACTTTTTTTGCATGCCATACAGCTGTATGCCTACATAGCTATACTAATCAAGACAGTGTGGTATTGGCAGAGGGACAGACATATAAATCAATAGAACATAATAGAGAACACAGAAATGGACCCACACAGTTATCCCCGACTGATTTTTGACAAAGTTACAAAAGCATTTCAGTGGAGAAAGAATAGCCCTTTTTCAATAAATGGTGCCAGAACAATTGGACATGTAGACACAAAAAGATGAACCTTGACTTAAAACACACATGTAATACAAAAATTAATTTAAAATGGATTTTGGACTTAAATATAAGACACAGAATTATTTAAAAGTTTGGAAAAAACATAGGAAAAATCTTTGGGAGGTAAGGCTAGGCAAAGAGTTCTTAGACTTGATAACAAAAGCATAATTTATAACATAAAAAATTAATAAATTGGGCCACATCAAAATTTAAAACTTTTGCCCTGTGAAAAACCCTGTTAAAAGGATGAAATGACAAGATAAAGACTGGCAGAAAATATTTTTAAACCACAAATCCTACAAAGGTTTGAATCTAGAATATACAAAGAGCTCTCAAAAACAGTAAAAAAAAAAAAAAAAAAAAAAGACAACAAACAATCCAATTAGAAAATGGGGAACAGACATGAACAGACATTTTACTGAAGAGGATATACAGATGGCAAATAAGCACATGAAAATATGTTCAATATCACTGGCCATTAGGGAAACACAAATGAAAACCACATTGAGATAGTACTATACATCTATGAGAATGGCTAAAATAAAATGTTTAGTTATAACACCAAATGCTGGTGAGAATTTGGAGAAACTGGATCGCTCATACATTGCTTGTGGGATTGTGAAATGGTACAACCACTCTAGAAAAAAAAGTATGACAGTTTCTTACAAAACTATATATGAAGTTACCAATGACCCAGCAGTTGCACTCTTAATTATTTAGCTCAGAGAAATGAAAACTATGTACACACAAAAACCCATACACAAATGTTCATAGCAGCTTTATTCATAATTACCAAAACATGTAAAAAAACTCAAATGTCCTTCAACACATGTATGGTTAACCTGTAGTATAACCATAACATGGAATACTATTTAGTAATAAAAAGGAATGAACTATTGATACACACAACAACTTGGATAAATCTCAAGAGAAATATGCTGAGTGAAAAACCCACTGTGGTGGTTAAAGAATATCACAAGAGATTCTTGTGATGGAACTGTTGTGTATCTTGATTGTGCTGGTAGTCACACAAATCTACACATGTGATAAAATTGCATGGAACTAAATGTAAACACACACACACACATATAAGTGCATGTAAAACTGATGAAATCTGAATAAGGTCACTGGGTTATTATCGATATAAATTTCCAGGTTGTAATATTATACTATAGTTGTGCAAGATGTTACCATTAGGGTAAACTAGCTGAAGGGTACATGAGAGCTCTCTGTGCTATTTCTTACAAGTGCATATAAATGTAGAATTATCTCAAAATTGAACTTAAAAAAAAAAAGCTTCCAAAGAATCAAACTGATATGTAAGTTAACTGTCTGCCAGAAGAAAACACTCCATTAAGAACAACAAAATCTAGACTCACAACAAGATAGCATTCATTTTGAAGAGCATACTTTAAAAATTACTAGGCATGTAGAGAAGCAGGAAAATATATCTATAACTAAGAAAAAAAAAAAATCCCTCAGTAGAAACCAACCTAGAAGTGACTGAAATGATGAATTTACAGACAAGAATTTTATAATAGCTGTTAAAAATATAGTCAATGATTTAAAGGAAAACATTAATATAATCAAGGAAAAATAGGACATCTCAAAAATTTTTTTAATTGTTAAATACAAAAAGAAAGAAAAAAGATCCCACAACTGGAAAGATATAATAACTGAAATGAAAATCTTACTAAATGGATTTCACACCTGATTAGACTCCACTGAAGACAAGTAAACTTGACGAGAGGGAACTGAAAAGATCCTAAGCAAACACAGAGAAGAAAAACGGCTGGAAAAAAAAATGAACAGAGCCTTCGTGGATTATGAGATAATATTAAGTGGCTACCATATGTGTAACTGAGGAAGAGAAAGACATTGGCACAGAAAAATACATTTTTTCAAGATAATGGGAATTTTCTTCTTCAAAATTTCATGAAAAACATAAAACCAGAGAACCAAGAAGCTCAATGAAGCAAAGCAGGATAAGGGGGGAAAAAGCACATCATAATCAAATTTCTGAAAACCAAAGATAAAGAGAAAATCTTCAGCACATTCAGAAAAAAAAAAAAGAGATATTATACTCAGGGTCAGTAAGAATTACCACTGGCTTCTCAAGAGAAAGAATGCAAGTCAGAAAACAATAAAATGAATATTATCTTGGTGCTGAAAGAAAAAGGCTATCTAAGTTCTACATCTAGAATTTCAATAATAATGAATAATGATTAAAAATTAAAGCAAAAATAAAGATACTTTCAAAAATACAAAAGCAAAGAGAATTCATCATCAACATATGTTCCAGTTGTGTATTACTTGGTAATAAACTACTCTGAAACTCTGTGGCTTGAAACATCACACATTTAATTGTATTTTACAATATTATGAGTCATTTATGCAAGATGTGGTTAGGTGAGCCTTTTCTCTCCATTAACATCAATTGAGTTTACTTGGAGGTGTTCACTCATCTGATTTCATATACGTGGCTTCTCTTACATATCTAGCACAGTGGCAGAGATGGCTAGAAGGCCAGGCTAGGAAGAGACCATGGACCGAATGTTAGCGCAAGTTCCTGTGCCAGATGCACAGTGAGGCCAAACAAACCGAAACATCAGAGTTTGGAGCAGAAAAAGGGCTATTGCAGGGCCATACAAGGAAACAGGTGACTCGTGGCCCCAAAAAACCCAAACTCCCCGAAGGCTTTCAGCAAAGCATTTTTAAAGGCCAGGTAAAGGAAGGGGATCACAGGGTATGTGATCAGCTCGTGCGCAATTCTGATTGGCTGATGGTGAGGTAACAGGGCAATGTCACATCATCTGTCCTTAGGCACCAGCAAGTCTGGTGCTCATGGTCATCAAGTAACATCTTCCATTTGGTGGGGGATTTTCACATCTGTAAAACAACTCAGGAAATGTGCATCAGACACTTATTATCTAGGTACTTCAGAGAGGAACTAAAGCAGAGGATTTGGGGGAAGGGCCTGCCCCAGGAAGGCCCTGTAGGGTCCTGCTCAGTTACACAAGGAGCCTACATGCAGCCTCACCAACATGGGACCTCAGTGTGGTCAGACTTCTTACCTAGTGGCTTCAAGAGCAAGAGTTTTAGCAAATAAGATAGAATCTACATCGTCTTTTATGACCTAGACCCAGAATTCACAAAGCATTACCTCTGCTGTATCCTATTAGTTGAAGCAATCACAAGCTCATGCATTTTAAGAAGAACATAGACCTCTAGATGGGAGGAATGCCAAAGAATTTGTGGAAATGATTTTAAAATTGCCACTGTCTTCCCTCTGGCCAAAAATTATTTACATTCCTTCCTCATACAATATATATTCACCTCTTCCCAAGACTCTCCAAAAGTCTCATCCCATTATGGCATCAAGCTGAGGTTCAAAGTCCAGAATCTAGGACTTCCCTAGCGGTCCAGGGGATAAGACTCCGTGCTTCCACTGCAGGGGGCCCAGGTTCAATCCCTGGTCGGGGAACTAAGATCTCCAGGATCTTATCACCTTAATAAGCCCAGGTATGGATGAAGCTCCATAAAGTTTCTTAGGTTCAGATCTTGATCTGAAAACCTGCAAACTAAAGAAACAAGTTATCTGCCCCACACATATCCAAAATACAGTGGTAGGATAGGCATAGAGTAATTGCAATAAATAAATATCCATTTAAAGGAAGAAAACAGGAAGTCACCAATCCATTGAAATTCTAAAATCCAGCTGAGTATATGTTACCTGTTTGTGACTGGGGCCCAACCCTGCTCCCTGGGAATGACTTTCCATGATTTTTGGCTCTTTCCTCTGAGATCTTGGTTTTGCCCTCTAAGTCATTCTTCCGTCCCCATAGAGCTATCCCATTTCTGCAGCTTAGTTGCCTACTCAGCCTGCTTCCTGCCCACAGAAGTTTGAGGGTCCAAAAGATTTTTTTCATTTTGTACAGTCTGGTTTTCTCAGTAAAAGCTAAAATAACTACTATAAAAATTTGTGGATTTTTTGTGAGTCAATTTATAATTTATTCCATTAGATAAAAGCCATATACACAAATACCTTCTACATAAGTTCTTTTCTACCTTGGGCTCCATGTTGGGCTGCTGTGGGACAGTGTCCTTAATATTCTTAGGAGACTTGTTGTTTAAGATTCTTAGAAACCTTATTGTCTAACAATTGTTTGTTTAAACAATTGTTTACTGTTTACAACCACTTAACAACTTTACAAGGCCTTTTATCTGTTTCTGAACTCTTAACAAAAGATTTTACAATCACACCCTTGGCTTCATCTCTACCTTGAGTCCATGCTTTTCTAACAGGGCCTTGGATTTGATCTTTGTCCTGTGGCTCTATCTTACTTTGAGTATCTTCTACTGGGAGAAACTAAGGATAAGAAATCATTTAATTTTCAGATCTTGTTCTACACAGTTCCTCTAAATTCTGTTTGAAAATTGAATAATTCCTTCTTTAGTACAGCTTTGTCCACCCATACATTATGATGCATAGTTTAAACACAGATAAACAAAAAACAGTTGACACCTTGAACATTCTGCCTGGATATCTCCTAAGCCAGATCCATCAGTTCATTAAATATATTTTCTAATTCTCCACGTTATCACATTTGCTAAACCATCTGCCATGACATAACAAGAGCCTCCTTTCCTCGAGGTTCCAGTGACATTTTTCTTATTTTCCTTTAAGTCCTTATTGACACCCTCCTCGATGCCTATCAGGATTCCACTAACAGTCTTCTTGAAGCCCTTTCAACTTCTGCCTGACATACTGTCCCAAAGTCAATGCCACATGTTTTAGGTTTTTGTTACAACAGCACCCCCAATCTTGTTCCACTTATGTAATGCTGTATAACTATTCCAAAAATACATGAAAAAACAATGATTTTATTACATCTCACAATCAAGAAAATCAGGAATTTACGCAGGTTTTAGCTAGGTACTCATTCTATTCTTTGTGCCACCAACGTGTTATTGAATGCAAGTCTGTGTGCCCAGTGACGCACAGTGAGGCCGAACAATACCAAAACGTCAGAGTTTGGAGCAGAGAAAGGTTTATTGCAGGGTCATGCAATGAGACAGCTGGCTCATGTCTTAAAAACCCCAAATTCCCCGAAAGCTTTCAGCAAAGCTCTTTTATAGGAAAGGGAAGGGAGGGGTGTGGTTAGTTGTTGCAGACTTCTTGGTGTCAGATCCTTTGTTTTTGAGGTCAGGTTATGGTCAGGTCACAATGTTCCTGTAAACCTCTACCAAAAGAAATGTTATTCTCTGTTCTGACAAGAAAGGGCAAGATCCCAAGGCTCAACTTTCTCCCTCCAAGGTCCAGGCCCTGGCTAAGAGAGGGACCCTGTGCAGGCTGGTTATCCTGCCCGGGAGCATTCGTCCAGCACCCAGTCAGGGTCCTCCTGCCAGGGCCCAGGCCAGGCTGAAGAGGCAGATCTCAGCTGGTGGTGCCCTCAGGGCCAGGTCCCCAGACCCCACCCAGCCGTCATCACTGAGGGAGCCAGGTGCCCAGGACTCAGCCGGCCCTCAGGCTTTTCATTTAAACTGGAGAGAAGCAATTATTTAGGATCAATAGGAATACAAATACCAATCAGGTGAATTCCCAGCTCACAACAATTGCCCCTCTTGGAGAATAGCTCCAACCACAGAGGTGGACCTGAAGTAATGATGTGCAATGTGCTTGCAACTTAACCCTGACATTTGGCCACCTTCTAGGGGTAGATAACTGATCTAAGCTGGACCAATTTTTGAAATTTGCATGGAGAGACTGAAGCTGGGTAAAGCTGTTACCTTAAATAGCAGGGTCCATATACACCCATGGAGACCGCTGCCGCCGTTAGGTCACAGAAGCGGGGATAGGGGAGAGGTTCACTGCTGCTTCAAGGTCTGGGCCCGGCCAGTGGGTGACCAGTGGTGAGGGCTCTGGAGCTCTGCGGGATACAGCCTTCAGCCTGTCCCTGGGTCCCCAGCTCACCCGCCGGCCTGGAGGGCCCCTGGGAGAAGGCGGCCATCTCCCTCTCACTGCACTCTCTGCTGCGCAGACCACTGAGAGCTGATTGTTGGCGGAGCGGGACCTCTAACTGCCGCGCTCAGGGTCTCGTGCTTATGGTCAAGCGCTAATGGTTTCGTGCCCGCCCCACCCCTATTACCAAAGGAAGTTACTCAGTGGTATTCACCTGGCGAATGGGAGGCTTGGAGGGATCAAGACAGCTTCACTCATATATCTGGCACCATGGCAGGTTTAACTAGACTGCTAGGCTTAGCTGGCTCTGTTGACCAGAACGTGGTCTCTCCAGCATGGTGGTCTTCTCATATGGTGGTTCAAGTCTCTGAGAGCAAGTATCCAAGTAAATAAGACAGAAACCTCATGGTCTTTTATGACCTAGCCTCCGAAGTCCTAGCGTTTCATTTCTGCTGTGCTGCGTAGGTCAAAGAAACCCCTAGCCTACCCAGATTCAAGAGGAGGAGACAGAGACCCAATGTCTCAGTGGAAAAAGTGTCCAAGAATGTACAGCCATTTTTAAAAACCAACATAACAAATCTGTACTACAGGAAACGTTAAAGGAAGTTCTTCAGGCTGAAGTGAAATGATACCAGATGGAAACTTAGATCTATACAAAAGAATGAAAGGCACCAGAAATGGTAAATATGTAGGTAAATTAAAAGGACATTTTTAAATTGGACAAAAAATTATGTGCTATTTACAAAATAGAATACTTAACAGTAATAAGAATAATCTACATGGAACAACATGAATGAATCTCACAATGTTGAGAGAAAAAAGCTAAACATGAAAAGTACATATTGTATTATTCCATTTATATAATGTACAAAAACAGGCAACAACCAATCTATGCTCTTAAAAATCAAAAGAGTGGTAACTCGTGGGACAGCAGGTAATGACAGGAATGCGAGTTTGGGTCACCGGTAATGTTCTGTTTCTTGATCAGGGAGCTGTTTAGATATGTATGGTGGTTTAAAACATCTCCACAGATCCTTTGACACTCCTCCCATCAGAAAATGAAGACCAATTCCCTCTCTTTTAATATGGCTGGTCTTAGTGACTCACCTCTAGCAAACAGAATGCATTGGAACTGACAACATATGATTTCCAATGCTAGGTTAGAAAAGGCACTAGAATTTCCACCTGCCTCTCTTTCTTGGGACACTCACCCTTGGTACCCAGTCACCATGCTTTGCGAAAGTCAAGGAGTCACATGTAAAGGCCTTGTGGAGGTATTCTAGTCACAGACATAACTAAGTTTCCAGTCAACAGGTAGCATCAACAGCCAAACATGTAAGTGAAGGAAACTTCTGAGGATTCCAGCCCCCAGCCTTCAAATTATCCCAGCCAAGCCCTGACCGAATTGCAAATTCATAAGCAAAATAAATGTTATTTTAAGCCACTAAATTTAGGGGTGATTAGTTCTGCAAGTATATGTAACTAGAACATACAACCAGTGTGCTTACTTTGTGAAAATTCATTAAGCTGCATAATTATGATGTAGTCGGTCCTCCATATGCATGGGTTCCACATTTGCAGATTCAGTCAACTGCAGATGAAAAATATTTTTTTTAAGTTCCAGAAAGTTCCAAGAAGAAAACATGAATTTGTTGCACATTGGCAACTATTTACATAGCATTTAAATTGTATTAGGTATTATACGTAACCTAGATATGATTTAAAGTATGTAGGAGGATGTGCATAGGTTATATGCAAAGACTACTCCATTTTATTTAAGAAACTTGAGCATGCAAGGATCTTGGTGTCCCCAGGGATGGAGGAGGGCCTGGAACCAATTCCCCATGGATACCAAGGGGCAACTGTATACACTTTTCCGTACATATATTATACTTAGGTTTGAAATAAAAATCATATCCTGGAAACAAGCTCAAGTTTCTCATCAAATTTTTAGATTTTATTGAGAAGTTTTATATAAATTCAATATTTCATATCTCCCTAACACTTTGCCTTTTACTTACAATTACATAATATAAAGAAAAATAATGGATTTTTTTCACTGCATCCCATATAGACACCTCCTAATCTCCATCAGTTTATCCTTGCACACTGCCCAATTCTGATCATTTATCATGTGTGGATGTAAAAAAAGTTGGGAAGCACTGCTACAGGAGACATCTGCCCAGGACCTCTTCTTCTATAATATAGAGTCTCATTGTCCTTTGGGGAACTACCTCCCTTTGGGTGAATCAAGGTAGCTGAGACCTGATAATTGCTCAGCTTTTTAAAAAATCCTATTATACCTCACATTCTTCCAATAAATTTCTCATTTTATTTAAGTTAGCAATATTTAGTCTCTATTCTCTGGACAGTACCTACTGATACATAACTCCAGTGCTAGCACACTGTGATCTACACATAGTTGATGATGAACAAATAAAACACAAAATGTTTATAAAATGATATTGGACAACTGATTTTTGTCAAAGCACAAAGGCAACACAGTGGAAAAAGAATAGCCTTTTCAACAAATATTGCTGGAACAATTGGTTATCCATAGGTAACAAATATGAACCAAAATGCCTCATACCATAAATAAAAGTTAACTCAAAATGCATCATAGACCTAAACATACAGCCTAAACTGTAAAACTTCTAGAAGAAAACATAGGACATGGCCTTTTTGAGTTAGGTTAGGCAAAGATTTCTTAGAAATGACACTAAAGGCATAATCCATAAAAGAATAAATTGGACTTTACTAAAATTTAAAACTTCTGCTCTTAAAAATACACTGTTAAGAGAATGAAAAGACAAGCCACATACTGGGAGAAGATCTTTGCGAAGCATATATCTGACAAAGAACTTGTATCCAGAATATACAAAGAACTCTGAAAATTTAAGAAAACAAACAACCCAACTTTTAAAAAATGTAACAAAGATCTGAGCAGACACTTCACCAAAAAAGATATGCAGATGGCAAATAAGCACATTAAAGATGCTCAACATCATTAGCCATTAGGAAAATATAAATTGAAACCACAACAAGATAACACTATACACCTATTAGAATGGCTCAAATTACAAACGACTGACTACACCAAGTGTCCATGAAGACATTTTATTTTATGGAGGAAATGGAACTCAAATACACTTCTGATGGGAGTGTATTGTAAAATGGTACAACCACTCTGGGAAAAAATTTAGCAGTTTCTTAAAAAGTTTAACATACATCTACCTATGATTCAACCATTCCACTTCTAGATTTTTATCCAAGAGAAAAAGGAAATATATGTCCATACAAAGACTTGTACACAAATGTTCATGGCAACATTAATGTTAATAGCCCCAAACTAGACACAACCCAAATGTCCATCAACAGATGACCAACTGCAGTGCATCCATATAATGGAATATACTCATCAATAAAAAGTAATGAACTACTGGTACACAAAACAACATGGATGAACGTCAAGATAATGACACTAAGTAAAAGAAACCAGACCAGAAAAAATATAATACATACTGTCTGATTCTATTTATGTAAAACTTTAGAAAAGAAAAATGAATCTATAATGACAAAAAGTAAAATAGTGGCTGCTTAGGTGTGGGAGGCATGGAGGGATAAGAGAAAGAAATTACAAAGGCGCGTGAGGAAATTTGAGGATGATGGATTTATTCACTTGATTATAGTGATGTTTTCAAGGGGGTATACATATATAAAAACTTATCAATTTATACTCTTTAAATATGCTGCATATATTATGTCAATTATATCTCAATTAAGCTGTCTAAAAAAACCTTCAGCTCAGCCGTCAGATTTTGAAAGGAGCAGAAAGGATGCAGAATGGAAATCTTGGTTAAAGGTCTCAGTGAATTTTGTGAATTATCCAAGTATGCCAGGAATTCATGCTTCCTCTGCCTAGCCGAGCTTCAGCACAGTTTAAGGAGCCATCTCCCTGCTATTCTCCAGAAATGGTGACAACCGCCATTATTGGGTCTGTTTTCTGTTCGAAAATGACCCAATCAGTAAAAAACGAATTCTGTGTCTTGTGAGAGATTGTCAATTAAACATATAATCCACACTTATGAACATTTGTAAAGGGCTTTCTCCTTGCAAGATAATTTTAATATTGAGAGTGAACGTTTTGTATGTGAATTCCAATACAGACACACTCGTTATTTAATGCATCAGCACCTCAGTTTTCTCACCTGTGAAATGCCATAAGAAATAAGAAAAACCAGGAAGCTAAAAAGAGCAGATTTTGCCAGATTTATTAATTCTTCCTTTTTTGGGCAGAGCCTCTTTCTTCCCTCTCTGCTCTGAGAGGTGTCCATTTCTTCCCAACTCCACCAGCAGTAATTATCTTGAGTGAGTCAAGCTTCTCTCCCAGAAGTTTCATCCCTCTATCACTAGACTCCCCAAGAGAGGTCCAAGAGGAAGTTCCCTGCCATTGCCCTGGCTGGCCATTAAATTAGTCAAGAAGGTGTCCAAGACTCTACTGTGACTGGGTACCACACTGATGTCTTGGGCTGGCCTTGAGCTCTGTGCATTGTGTATTCTGGAGGTTGAGCTTCACTTTCCAGACAATCATTTTTTGTTGCACGGCAGGATGGGGAGTATCTCAACAGCATCCCCATTTCTAATTGCAAGTGGAGATAGTTTTCCAGGATGGCCTGTGTTCTCCGGAAGCAGAGCCATGTGGGCTTTGACTCTTTAAGGGAGGATACAAGAACTAGGACCCACAGAACAGGAAAAGTGGTTGTGTCCACAGACTGTAGCATTAAGAGGCTCTAGCTTCAATTTCCAGCTGTCAAAATGTGTGGGACTTTATCACCTCCAAAACTCAATTTTTTCATCTCTATAATGGGGCCAAAGCCATCTAATTTATTTAATTGTTATTAACTTCCATTATAAATTACAGCAGACTGGCCAATTATTAACTTGAACACTAAAAATAGCATTTAACACACTAACTCAATTTTTTATTAAATATATACTTAAATCAAATGCTTGAATAATTATAACTTACGGAGAAAACAAAGCTTTCCTCTTCTTTGTTAAGAATTTGAAAAGACGAGACGTAGAAGCAAACCAAAATCAAATCAAGTCCTAAAACGATATAAGCCTCAAGAAGCCAAGCAGGTTTGCCAACAAAGCTCCGCCTCCGTGCAAACTCTGCCCACTTCCGGCTGCCCCACCCACTTTCGAACACTGGAACACCGCCCCTCTCTGCGAGGTCCCGCCCCATGCACCTGATCCTGGTTCCCATTGGGCGAATACGAAAGCTGTATATATACCCAACACACGCACTTTTGGCAGGGGCGTCTTCGCGCCTGCGCAGCAGCATCGTCAGGCTGCTGGGCACTGGGACTGGGCACTGGGGACTGGGGACTGGGGGCTGGGGGGAGGGGGGCGGAGGTCAGGCCGAATCTTCCTCCGTAATAAGAAGCTACGCGTCCCGCGGTCCTGGCTCCGTGGGTCCGGTCGGATCGGGCCTGGGCGCTGGAGCTGCTGTGGCTGCCGCCGCGGCGAGTGCGATGGAGGCTGTGCCGGGGCCCAGCGGTCACACCGGGGGAGGCCGAGACTGCCGGAGGTTCTAGTAGATGAGGCGGCGGTGGCGGCACGGGTTCTCCATGAGCAAGCGGCGGCGGCGACGGGTGCGGGAGCACCGGCGGTTTTCGGTCCCCGGGGAGGTACGAAAAGTCGGCTTCCTGGTGGACGGAGACTGGCCGGTGTGAGAACGCCTTCCGCGGCCCGGCCCTCCCGCCCATTACCCGCAGTCCCAGGCGCTCATCGGGCCACTGCCTGGAGGCGGGCAGGGAACGCCCAGCTCTTTCACCGGCTCCAGATTCGGGGACCCGCCCGCCGTGCGCGGCCAGCCCTCAGTGCCAGGCCTTCCCC
Source organism: Balaenoptera musculus (assembly GCF_009873245.2). Classification (NCBI taxonomy): domain Eukaryota; kingdom Metazoa; phylum Chordata; class Mammalia; order Artiodactyla; family Balaenopteridae; genus Balaenoptera; species Balaenoptera musculus. The sequence continues at coordinate 121,278,144 of NC_045786.1, forward strand.
GGCTGCGGACCCGGGGCGGGGTGGGCGTGGCCGGAGTGCGGGGGGCGGAGGTGAGCGCCCACCGCGCGCCCAGCCAGTCCTTGCGCCCAGCCCGGAGGTGCTTCGAGCGGGAGCGCAGTGCCGTTTTCCAGATTATTTTGGGGCGCTGACTCGGTAGGGTACCCTTGGGACCCCCGAGCTGTTAGGGCGTCCGGCAGTCAATGCCTTGGGCAAATGGTCTGGTCCTCACGACCTGCGTGGAGTACAGATTGTCACCCTTGGAAACGACCGTAGAAGAAATGTGTCATTTTGCCAAGGAAATAGAAGTCCAGGGAGTTTTCCAGATTTATTCAAACTGGAGGGCCTGTTGAGGCAGGGGGAAAAAGCCAGCAGAATACCTTCTCCAGGGCTTCTAAACAATGTTTTTGACCGTGTGGCCAAACTTAAGACAATTTTAAGTAAAGCTCTTTGCAGCCATTTTTCCATCTCTTTTAGCCGCTTTTTTTTTTTTTTTTTTTTGGTAATTTACTTTGTAACAAATCACCACGGTACTGCAGAAGCTACACTGTCTTCTAATTCTTTCCATCCTCTCTTACCTCCTTTTTTTTTTCCCCCCACAAAAAGGCTAAAGAAATTAGTTTCATTTTATGTATGTGTATATATTTTTTAATATATATATATAATTGTAGTTTAATTCTCTTAGAGTGTAACTTGCTTTACAGAGCTATAGTTACTCATTTGGTCATGTCTAAAAGATAATTTGGCAAAAAATACTACAGAAATTTACAGTTCCTTTCCAGTGCAACATTTAGGAATCTGAACTCGGGGTCTTAATCATATGACCTTGCTACAGAGTTCTTTAAAATGCAACAGAAATCAGTCAAACCATGAAGAAAGTTATTTTCATTTTTAAAGTATTTAAGTGCCTTGTGATTTTTAAAAAATATGCTCTGAAGCATTTCTTCTTCATTTAGAAGAAACTGAGTTTGTGTTTCCTAGGCTCTAAATTTTCCACTCCCTCTTATTCCTAAGTGGTTAACTAGAGCCCACATGTTACCAACTATATATAAACATCTACACTTCAGGCTAAATATAGTGTTGAATATTTTAGAGTCCATAGTATCTTGCCGAAGTCAAAAATATTCTGTGTGTGTGGTAAAACTGAATTTTTAGTCTGCTAGTGTTACAAAATCGGTTTGAACTTAATTTTTCACACAAAACACATAGGTCTGCAACACTGAGTGTTGGATTCCTATTGTGCTTGGGAGGATGTGGCACTTGAAAAGATAATCAAAGTAAGACACTGACCTCAGTCACTAATTTCTCTGTTCCTATTCCTCGGATGCTTCCCATTTTCATGAAAACGGAAGGATGAAACATATTGGAAAACCCTGTGATGTTTTTAGTTTAGACATGTGTTTGTCCCAAATAAAGTAAAGCAATTTTTTCAATTCAGTTTCATTAGGACCTCATTCTTTAATTTTTTTCAATTTTGCTTTATATAACATACATATGACACCAACATGTTTATTAGAATACTGTCAATGATGTTAAAACCAAGTGCTTAGCTATCCTCAAGTTTGGGGGAAAGATAGGTACCAGTTTAAATAGGGAGGACACCTCAGTTCATTCCCAAAACATGCAGAGAGGAATCAAGATAATTATCAAGTTCTGAATCAGCTCTTCCCAGCATGGCCTCTGTAGTTAAAATGATAGGATATCTAGCACGGTCCTAAATTTCAAGTAAAAATCCCAAAGTGCATAGAAATGATTTTTGTTTTAGCTGTGCTACTATTCAATTAAGTTCTCACAATTACTCTTCATATGTTGTCTTTCAAAGCCAGTTGGTCATTATTCTGTAGCCCAACAAAGCATTCCATTATCAATTTCATAAGTGAAACCACACATATTATCAAGAAAATGAAGTACAGCTTATATTTTGAGGGGAGGAAGAGGTTTACATTAGGAATACACCCAACCAAATTTAGACTGTATCTTATAGTTTTATTTTTATTTAAGATTTTTTTATTACAGGGTTTTCCTCTATGACTGATAAAATCTGCAATATAATTAATATAAAGGCCTATCAAATGACCATTCCGTACCTCAAGAAAAGGTTGCAGCTTCTTAAATGGTCTTTCCAGAGACCATGCAGGTTGCCAAAAAATGGCTCGTAGCTTAAGTTGTTTTTAAATTTTTTTGTTACATTGGGGGTCCATCTAACCAAATTTAATTTGAATCTTTAGATACCTTTATTTTCATTTAAACATATCTCATGCATTTAAAATATAAAGTCAAATTTACGAGTACTATCTTAAACTTTTAAAATGCAGGATGAAGACACTGTTTGAAGAGATCAAAGCATCAATTAAAAATAACTATAACCAAGATCGCTCATTTTGGAGGCCTGTTCTTCCTTGGGGAGGTGTTTTTACTATCAAAGCTGGCCGCAAAGCAGTATCCTGTACACCACTCTATGTTGAAATAAGACTGAAAAATACCTGCACCATAGATGGATTCTTGATGTTATTGTATGTTATTCTCAATGAAAATGAAAATTTCCCCAGGGAACTCTCTCTTCATTTAGGTAGAGAGTTTATAGACTGTTTTCTTTATTTAATGGACACCTACAGTTTTACAACCGTGAAGCTACTTTGGATTTGGGACAAAATGGAAAAACAGCAATACAAATCTGAAGTTCATAAAGCTTCATTAATAATTGATTTGTTTGGGAATGAGCATGATAATTTTACAAAAAATCTTGAAAATCTCATGTCGACCATACAAGAGAGTTACTGTTCCAACTGGCGATGCCCAACTCGAGTGCAGGAAGATCAGCAGCGCACAATTAATATAAAGTAAGTTGCTCTAAAGTCTGTTTTGTCACTTTTAGCAAAAATAGTATACTTTTTTATAATGAATGATATATAGAGAGATAGGGAGGTAGGTAGATAGATATAGTCAAAGTACTTCTTAAAGTACAGACCTGTGTAACAACTTACACATAAAGCAACCACGCAAATGCAAGACTCTTTATTAGGTCCCATGACAAAAATGTAACTCTTCTATTACATCCAAACATCTCAGAATTTACTTTACAAAACCAATTGATAACTATTTCACTTGCAAAGTAATGAACTATTCAGTATGCAAAATGTTTTCCTCTTGCTCAGAATTTACTAATATGACTGTGAAGATAACTAATTCCTTGTGTCACAAATTTAACCTCTTGAACAACACTTATTACTATATTGGGATGTTTCACTCTGAATGGATCTCTGTCAGGTAGGCTAGTTCTACGTGAACAGGAAGATTGAAAGTACTCCATGTCATGGCCAGGGCATAATTAGAGACAGGAACCCCAAACTTGGAATGTTAATACCTGAAGAGGACCTGGATGTGAGGAATTTTTCATTGGCTAGGAAAGGTTCTGATAGCTTGCTGAGTAGTTTTGGCTTTCGGAGAGAAGAAAGACCTCCAAGCTAGTAAATGACAGGGAAGAAGGCCAAACTGGCAAGCCCTAGTAGAGTATTGGGAAACATTAATGCCCCCAGGGAACATGAGCAAGAAAAGGGATAATTGCCAGTGGAGAAAAAAAACAGGACAGAAAAACAGACCCAAACACATTGCTGTCAGAAAGCCTACTTGGCCCCGTGGTCCAGGAAAACAGACCCAAACACATTGTCAGAAAGCCTACTTGGCCCTGTGGTCCAGAAAAACAGCCTAATAGATTTGCTCACTTTTGGGAATGTATGTCACATACCTGAACTTATTAAATTCACATTTTCTGTATAGCATATTTAGTTTAATACTATATTATAACATCATGCTACTTAGGGAAAGCTGAAGATATGTTATTTTTTTTAGGGTCTACCAATTAATGTCTCTCTTGTTCTGAAATACACTTTGTCCATTTTCCTGTATTGCTGATATGATGATGTTGGTTTTGAAATCTCCATCAGGGGAAAAAATTGTTACTCTAAATCATAATGGACTAAAAAAAGTGTTTTAGAAATTTGCCTTGTTTTTAAAAAACTAGTATCTTTTTATATGTATATCTTTTGAAACTATAATGAAATATTTACAATCCTATATTAATACTAGTATTCTTTGCTTCTCAATAAAATATTTTTCATTATACTCTATATAACTTTTTAAGACTTTTGCCTTTTTTTTAATCCTATGTTTAAAACAACCTCTGAAGTATATAGGAAAATTTTTTTTTTTAACAAATCAGGAAGCTGAGACCAACAATGTCTGTAACTTGCATTGAGTCAGGTAACTAAGCAGCTTCTCTCCTAATTCTGGGTCCTGCTTTCTTCTGTCAAGACCAGAATCCACTCTATTGAATCCTTTCGGAAATTTTTAAAGTAACAACTGCATGTTTTAGGATCAGTTTACAGAAAGATTTAATGTTTCTTGAAAGCTTCATGCATTAATGTTTATTAAGTTCAACTGGTTTCTATACTGTCTATAAGAAATACAAAGATGAGTAACAGAGGTTATACTTTGATATGTGGTTTGCTAATAATGAATGACCTGTAAAATTTGTTATCCTAATAATGTATTTACATGTAAAATATTGAAGCAGTTCTTACATGCATTTTGCAATTGTTATAGTCCTCCCCAAGAAATTCCACATGGAAACTTGATACGACTGGCTGTGGATGAGTTATTCTGTTCCAGGATTGAACTGTGTGAAGAGTGTGGGTGAGTGTATGATAGACATTTAAGATGAAAGTATTTGTATGTTTTTTATAAAGAAACCTGGACTGGTATGTTCTTTGATGTTAATATTTTATGAAATAGCAGCTCATAAGTATTTAGAAAGCCTAATATTTTTGGAATTTTAACACCTTCTAGTTTACTATGCTATTTTATGCTGTGTTGTCATTGTCAATATCACTTTATAGAATATAATACTACAGTTACTTGATGAATACAAAGCAAATGCCTTTTCTTTTTTTCCCCACTGCTGAGTAGGTACAATAAAACCTTGGTTAACCGGAACCCAGCTAATCGGGACCCTCAATTAAGTGGATTTTTTTCTGCACTCCTCATTTAGGAGAAAGAGGTAAATGACAACCAAAAAGTTCAACGTGGTTAAAAGTAAAAGAAAAGAAAAGAAAAAGGAAATCCAAAGGGGCAGAACATATTCATCCCAGTCTCAACAATTTTTATATCTACAGTATTGTACAATGAGAATTAATATTTAGAATGATGATCCTACACCTAATTAATCACAAAAGAAGGAAAGAATAAAATACCTTCAGTTAATTGTACTTAAGTCCAGAAAGTGAACTAGTGTATTTTTGCAACAAATACTGAAACAAAATGGTTTTCTGGTAACTTAGTTTAGTCAGTGTTTTTTAACCAAAATACTGTGCCCTGAGCATTCCGGTTAATCGAGATTTTACTGTATAATTGTGTTTGTTTTATTCTGATCCATATGCTTAATACCTGATACTACTAAGAAAACAGAATTTGCTTCATCCTAATAGCAAAAGGAAGCAATTAGGGAATTTCATCCAGTCTAAAGACGACTGTAACACTCATCTTATTCCCTCTCTGCCATTATTCCCATTTGAAACCAGCCTAGAGAAAGAAAAATGTATTTACAAATAAAAACTTTTCTATCAGTCTAAAAGATACATGTTTTTATAAGCTTAGATACACATAGCTAGCCTTTCCTGGAGTTTTAAAAGTATCATTTCCTATATAGAGAATCTCAAAGTTTATTAACTCTGGGAATTAGGCATATAAGGTATTAATATAGCCATACTGTTGATATATACCCATACCTGAAATAGATAATTATGCTTATTATGAAATTATGTAATAAAGGCAACCCGGAGTGGTAAAAGGCAGCTTTGTCCCAAGTATAGTAAAGTTCATGCCTATTTTCAATTTTAGGTGTGGTGGCTTAAGGGAATTTTCCCAACGAGTGTTCTGCCACGGGGCACCCCCTTTTGTTGTCTTAAATATGCAGCATTGGAAATCTGAAGATCTGGCATATGTACCCTATTACTTGGATTTATCTGATCACAAGTAGGTGTTTTTTTGTTTGTTTTATAAAACTAGTAAAAAATAAATTTATTTCTATATTTTTCTGCTATTCTATCGTGATTTTGAGCAGCCCTTAAGGGAAATACATATTGTTGGAAAAGTCATAGCTGTCTCTAAATTTATGTATCCTGGATAAGGTCAGAATCTACTGCAGGGAGTCATTGCTGGCAGTGTGCATAGTGGTTAGGTGCTTAGACTATGGAATAGACTATGGAATAGCCCTACCTTACAAGCTATGTGACCTTGAGCCAGTAACAACCAGTTTATACATCAGTAAATAACACCTGGGTATAAATCAATTTTCTTGTCTATTGAACAGAGATAACAGTATCTATCTGGTGCCATTATTGTGAGGATTTAATAAGATAGCACATGTGAAGTGTTTAGTACCTGAGACATAGTAAATAGTAAATTCTGGTTGGCTATTACTTGTATTTCAAGTCAAAGTAGTGTATAGTATGAGGTCATCATTTAAACATAAAATGTTACTGTCATCATTAGATTAAGATATCTGCCTACAAATTAGGACATACAGGGTTCTTTTAACTTTTTGCCTTAAAAATTTTCTTGTGTGTGTTTTCTCTTATATAACAGAACCATGCAGATTATGGGTTAATCTGTTAAAATATGCTTTTAAAACTTCTTAAATTATATCAATTTTTAAAATTCTTAAACATCTTTCTCCAAATTACCAATTATAATACATGATTTTTACAGATGGATATCTTTTACAGAGAATAGAATGCAAATAATCTCAGTTTTTTATTAGTTAAGAATTTAGGGAATGTTTTTCTCAAGAACAAAGTATTGTGATTTTTCTTCTACACTTTGTCATTTAATTTGCAGGTATTTGTTGGAAGGTGCCACATTGTTTAACAAAGAGGAACATCATTATTCTGCAGCTTTTCAAATTGATGGACATTGGATGCACTATGATGGCCTCAGAAATGTGAATTTAATTTTGTTAAATAAACCCCCAGAGTTTCTCCTCTTGTCATCATTAGTTTATATTCGAGCAACAGAGAAATAAATATAGACTGATGCTAAATTAAATTGTTTTCCCTCCTGCCCATGCTCCCCCAGATGAAGGGCTTTTATTTTGTATATACTTGGTATCCAAGGAAATAGTTCAGCTATATTAGTTTCAGAGGTGTATTATCTAGTGTTTAGCCCCAGGTATATAGAGAATCTATGCAAAAATGTTTGTATTTCTTTTTTCTATATCCCAGGTTATTTTTATACAAGCATATTTTATGTTGAAATAAAATATATCCTGTAGCCTTTGTATATGTACCTCAAAGGTTTTTTACAGTTCTGTCTTTGAATCCGAGAAAATACTTCATCATTTGAATTCTCAGTTTTTCTTTTTGGATATCCAAATAAAACCTGGGTATAAGTCAATTTTCAGTTTATATAAATTTAACAGTTCAAAATGTATCTGACTGTGTTTATTTGCCCTACCTCACTATAATCCAAAGTGCACTACTGGATCTAGTATGGATTTGAATGTACAACTTATAGATGGCTTAGTCTATTTTACCTGTTGATTTGCCTAATGTTCCTGCAACAGTTTTTTAAAATACTTTGGTGAGAATGTTTTTCTGGACTTCAGTTATTTCTTTGTAATGGTAAATTACTTTAACCACTTGTTAAAGTATTAAAAACCTACCAGTGGATTTTAACTGTTAACTAAGCTCCCAAACTTATTGTTACAGATAAATTATATAACTAATCTAAATGTTTAAATTAAATGTAATAGGAGTTCTCTAGTAAAAATTTATTTTGCAGATAAGACAATTATAAAAAAAAAATGTTAGGCAAACTGTATGTTTACTAATGTTGGATGAATAATGTAAATGTAATTTAAATATGGATTTAAGAGAAAATGGGTGCCTGGGAATACAGTTGACCCTTGAACAACTCGGGGGCTGGGGCCCTGACCCCCCACGCAGTCAAAAATCCCCATGTAACTTTACAGTCATCCCTCCATATCTGTGGTTCCACATCCTCGTATTCAAACAGCCTCGGATCATGTAGTACTGTAGTACGTATTTATTGAAAAAAATACACGTATAACTGGACACACACAGTTCAAACCCATGTTGTTCAAAGGTCAACTGTATTTCTCTTCCTAGTAAGTCATATTGGCACAGAGGAAAAAATACGTAAATTTTGGGGATAACATCTGTGTGCTCCCTTATAAGTAGTAAATTGATAGCATGAGGCTTTCTTTGATTTGTAATATAAATCACCAGAAATTTATAGTTATCAGAATATTATGTTTCTTTTCAAAGACCCTAAGTTCTCTTTTCCTTTTGCAATTTAAAGGAAAAAAATAAGTAATGTTCTCAAGGGAAAATACTTTTTGAAATCTATCATCATTTATTTTAGTGTTTTAAATAAATAGTCCATCCTAGGTTTTGGGTTGAGATTGAGCGCAATATATTTGGAGATTTCTACACAGCAACACAGTTCACTGCCATATACCAAATTGCTAAGGTTTAATTCAATAAATTAAGTCTTACATTGCATTGGTGCCATGTTGAGATAACTTACTGAAGAATGAATAAATGTGAGTGCAACGTTGATGAGGATGCCTTTTTATTTTGTGTAAAAAAGGAATATTCATAGTATTTGCTCAAAATAGTGATCTATTTTATTAAAAAAATTCACCCCAGAGTTTATTTAAATTGTTCCCACATGTATTTAAATAGGATTTGATTTATAGTAAACTTTTCTGGGGACACCTTACTGCATGAATCAACTGCATGTATCAAAGTATACAAAAACACAAATATTAGCATATACATAAATGGTATCATTAACAAAATTATTCCTGATGCAGATTTATTCTTTTATGAATTGCACTTTATTTGGAATAATACTAGTTTGTCACGAAACAATGACTTACCTACCTCACAGGGTTGTTGTGAGGATTAAAATGTTTGTTAATATCTTGACTACCTTGAACATGCTAATAAAAAGAAATATTTTTTCTACCTCTTTCATGTACAGGCAAGTCTCCTAGATTCTCTATCACTAATGACCTTTTCAGATCTTTTTAAAAATTACTTAAGCAGTAGCTCATATCAGTAACGGAATTAATGTGTAATGAAATTTAAGTATGCCTTCTGGGCCCCAGATGGTTAGGATTTAAGGATAATAGGAATTTTGCTGTTATGGTGGTAATTGAAGAAATTATTCCCTGCTGACCAAATAGTGGGTAGAAAAGGGATGAAAAAATATGAAGTAAACAAGATTATCACAAAATGTGAAGCTGAGGGTATGGAAAATTTTGTATAACCTTAAACAGAGAAATCAGAATGCTGGGGGTGGGGATGGGCAAAAGATACGAGGGAATAATCAGAATACGTTTTTAATCAAAGTGCCACAAATCACAACTATACCTATGGGGAGAGCAGAAATGATTTTCAAACCCTCACCTCAAGCAAAGGGAGATAAAGAACAAATAAAGCAAATTTAAGGGGAAATCTCCAGCATTTAAGAAGTCTCCAACTTCTCTTCAGCCAAAGAAGCTTTACCCGCCCCCCACCCAAAACTTAACAAATAATCTTAGATTTATCCTTCAAAGTAGCTTTTCATTATTTGGGTTGACTTAACATCTGAGGCATTGTCACTGGATCGGATCCAATCAAAGAGAAAGAGGAACAAAAATCACCACCACGGGCATGCTTACTAGGGTGAATCCTAGGTTCTATTTCATTCTTAAGAGTATGAGCAAACAACTAAGCTATATAAGCAGATGACTACTGTGGCACATAAAAAGCTGTACATATTGAGCATATATCAACAGTTTAGTTTTATAATTAAATGAGTTAATAACATTTAATTATTTGACAATAATTGTAATGCATTATACCTAAGCAGGAAAGGTAAACAGTTCATGTAAAAATGACTGCAATTACTACTGCTAAACTCCAACCTAAGCAAACATTTATATTCTTCTCACCTTCCTTTGTTAAAATCAAAAGTTAAGATCACATAGCTTTTGAAGTTCATTTTAACGACTTGATGCCTTACTAACAAACAGGGTTCCTACCCACCCAACTGGCCCAGGGTTCACTGTCTGGTCAACTGGACAGCCTTTAACTTCAAATTTAATTTGATCTCAGGGAAAACAACCTTTTACTTTATTTCTGGGAAGTTGAGGAAGTTGGTGGGGAGGCCTCTGTAGCTAGAAGATTTCTTTATATGCTGATATCTACCTGAGGATATAAAATTATTTACCCTCAAAGAGCAATCAGTTCCACAGTCCATCCATTGTTTTCTCAATGAGGTCTATAAGGTATCAAAAGGAGTACCACTGAAAATGAAAAAGTGAGCTACTCTGATAAGGCCCTCAAAAATGATGTGGTATGGAACAAGAGCTTGAGGAGCCAATGAGCTGTGCAGACAACAGTGTGGTAAAATTAGAAACCTGCTGTTTGTACGCTTAGCTATATTTTTATTACTTGCTTGTTTTCCCTTTGAATTTTGTAAAGTCTAATTTTTCAGATGATTATAAAAATAATACATAAATCAGTAAGAAATCAATAAACCCAAAAAAACTGTAAAGAAGAAAATGATCATCCATGATTTCTCCACCCAGTGATAATCATTGGTTCATACTGGTAAAGACTTTTTGAAAAGTACAGCATGGCTCCACAGTACTGAAGAAAACTAAGAACCAAGGAGTTCGGGCTTTGAAGAAAGAAGTGTATACCCTTGGGGGCCAGCATAGCGGTGATAGAAGTAATCAGCTTGACAAAATGTGTACAGGAAAGTGAAACTCTGAAGGAAACTGCAGTGGCCACCTGTTCAGACATTTCTTTCTACCTGGACACTTGCCTTCAGATGCTTTTATTTTCTCAAATCTTCAAGAACTCATTATTCTACTTTATGAAAGATGTCATTCCTTTACGTTCCCCTACCTACATTTCAAAACTAGTATCCCAGGTGCCAGAGTTGGGAAGCAAGAAGACCCTGATGGTATAGACTGTCCCCAAACAGATACAACCAAATAGATTTTCTATATTTCCCTGTTAATCTAACAGAGAGTGTAACAAAGAAAAATCAAAGTACACTGAGCATAATTAGCTTGCTTTAAGAGTAGAGTAGGAAAAAGTTGGCTGAGAGAGTTTGTGAAGAGGGGGGAAACCAGCACGATAAATAGTTCTGCATACCCAACATATGGGAAGGAAGGAAAGGAGAAGAGGAGTGAAGGCAGGAAACACAGGAGAGTTGATTTGTGCTCAGGTCAAGAAGACACCAGGTTAAAGCTTAAATGAAATGGTTAGATGGTTAGGGAAATCTTTGCCCAAGCAGGCTAAGCTTGATTTGAGGGCTACAAGCTGGAACAAGTCAACAGCAGACGTACTTTCTCTGCAGCATCCATTTAATACATACTTAATATCCACTACTTGCTAATAGAATTAGAAATGATTTCTGCCCTGGAGGTATGCACATGTCTAAAAAGGGGGAACGGTGAGTCAATCAATGATGACTGTACAGAGGGAAGTACTATGGCAGGGTGAGCACCTCAGGCTCTGAGTACAGAGGAGGGACAGTTCTACAGACAACTGCTGTGAGGTCTTTGAAACAGTCCTTTCCCAGTTGCTACCTAGCATCCCTGGAGGAGGTTTTGGAGGAAAGAGACTACAGATTGTTCAACTTGTGATTTCAAAGGCAATTGTAAGGTCCTATTGAAACCGCACAACTCAGATTGGGACTTGAACTACTGCATTTTAATTGAGATCACACACCAGGTCTCAGGACTTAATGAAGCTCAAGTTCTTTATGTTTTGTCACAAAAAGAGTTCAGTGAGAGACAAAGTGATAGGTAAGAAGTGGATTTATTTAGAGAGATACACATGCCATAGAATGTGGTCCGTCTCAAAAGGCAAGAACAGCCTTGGGAGAAACACAGTCCACAGACAGACTGTGGGCCATCTCAGAAGGCAAGAGACCCCAAAATACGGGGTGGTTAGTTTTTATCAGCTGGATAATTTCACAGGCTAATGAGTGGGAGGATTAGTCCAACTATTTTGGAGAAAGGGTGGAGATTTCCAGGAATTGGGCCACCACCCACTTTTTGGCCTTTTATGGTTGCTCTCAGAACCATCATGGCGCCTGTGGGTGTGTCACTTAGCATGCTAATACATTACAATGAATGTATAATGAGGCTCAAGTTCTACTGGAAGCTGAATCTTCTGCCATCTTGGACCTAGTTGGTTTCAACCAGTTTTTGTTGTGTCCTCAATGGCTATGTCATTCTTTTAAAGGTTGTGCCCTGTCCCCTTTCCTTCTGTTTCATTATTGCCTCTACATCTAACTTCAAAGCCTAACCATTTTTAATTTCCATTAGAAAGCTATAAATCCTAAAATTAAAGATAAAACAAATTTCAAACCCCATCAAATTTTTTTTTTTGATTGATTGATTGATTGCTATGTTGGGTCTTCATTTCTGTGTGAGGGCTTTCTCTAGTTGCGGCAAGCGGGGGCCACTCTTCATCGCGGTGCGCGGGCCTCTCACTATCGTGGCTTCTCTTGTTGCGGAGCACAGGCTCCAGACGCGCAGGCTCAGTAGTTGTGGCTCACGGGCCTAGTTGCTCCGCGGCATGTGGGATCCTCCCAGACCAGGGCTCGAACCCGTGTCCCCTGCATTAGCAGGCAGATTCTCAACCACTGCACCACCAGGGAAGCCCCAAACCCCATCAAATTTTAAAAGAAATTTATTGTAGCTGAAGTTTTCCACAAAGAATTAATAATATCAAATATTTTCTAATTCTCATTGGAGGGAAGATAACTTGAGGAAAAACTGAGACAGCCATTGGGACCAGTCCTCTTTAAATACTCCTGGACTTGTGGAGGGACAGGATTGGTGATTCCAAACTCTTGCCATTTTCTTCATGAACACTAGGTGGCAGAAGCTCCCCAGTATAGAACGTAAAGGCCGGAGCAAGACCCATTCCTGAACTTTCTGGCCTTTAAAATTTGGGCAAGGCAAGTACAATTTTCCATCAGTTCTATGACACTATAAGCACTCATAGCTTGGGGATAACATACAATGGTGTTGTCTTTGATGAGGCTGACTATGCTTTCTGCCAACAACAACCCAGCTCAAATTATACCTGTAAATTGACTTCTGGGATTTCTTCATCACTTCCACAAACCTCATGTTTCTGGCCTCCTCTCTGCTTTCTTCAGCTCTTCTTTGAAAAGGGTTAGGAATTCCTGTCCCTAGAGAGTTTATGGAAATGACAGAAGACTTAATTCAGGATTGACATTTTTCACCTAGGAAAAAAATAATGGAATTTCAGACTTTTGAGGTGAATCGTGTTACATGATCACATTACCAATGGATTCTCTTTATTACCATCAGTTCTCGACTACTGATTTTCTTGATGTCAATTAGGGGAAAGAGTATGGCAGTTAAATGCCTAGACTCTGAAACCAAATTGCCTGGGTCCAAATTTGGACTCTGTCATTAGTTGTGTGGCTTTGGTCCTATTACTTAACTCTTCTGTTCCCAGTTTGCTAACTGTAAAATGGAGATAATAATAGAATATATCTCATAAGGTTGTGGTGAAGATTTGATGAATTATTATTATAGCACTTAGTGCCCAGCACACAGTAAGCACCATGAAAGTGTTTGCTACAGTTGTTTTTGTTTTTTGTCTTGGCTGTGTTGGGTCTTGGTTGCTGCGCGTGGGCTTTCTCTAGTTGCTGCGAGCAGGGGCTACTCTTCCTTGCGGTGTATGGGCTTCTCATTGCGGTGGCTTCTCTTGTTGAGGAGCATGGTCTCTAGGCACGTGGGCTTCAGTAGTTCTGGCTCGGGGGTTCTAGAGCGTAGGCTCAGTAGTTGTGGCGCACGGGCTTAGTTGCTCCGTGGCATGTGGGATCTTTCCGGACTAGGGCTGGAACCCGTGTCCCCTGAATTGGCAGGCGGGTTCTTAACCACTGCGCCACCAGGGAAGTTCCACTACAGTTACTGTTGACTCCTCTTTCAATATTCTATTTTTTAAAATATTTATTTTTTTATTTGTTTAGCTGCGCCGGTTCTTAGTTGCAGCATAAGGGATCTTTTAGTTGAGGCATGCGAACTCTTAGTTGCGGCATGCATGTGGGATCTAGTTCCCTGACCAGGGATCAGACCTGGGCCCCCTGCATTGGGAGTGTGGAGTCTTAGCCACTGGACCACCAGGGAAGTCCTCAATATTCTATTAAGAAATTAGTAGATAAGTAGTGCTGCTGCAGAAGATGAATAAATTCTGTGTGAAGATTTCAAGTTTGTTGGCTGAAAACCATTGCTGCTATTTCTGTGGCAAATAAGCTCACAGAACAAACTATAATATCAGAACAGTAAAAAAAAAAAAAAAAGTTAAATTCATGAATTAGTTTGAAAAGCAAAAACAAATAAAGCAGAAGTAAAAATGTTGGAGGAAAGTGAATAGCTTAAATTTTCCTAGATACTAAATAATAATGAAATATCATATCTTGTTCCTGCTCAAAATCGTTTATCTACCAGATACAGTCCAAAATAGTTTATCTGCCATCCGGCTCTAAAACTTTTTGAGACATAGTCCTCTAATCATTGGAAACACCTACTTTATTAGATTCTAGGACCCCTGCTTACTTAAACTCTAACTGTCCTCAGGGCACACACAAGAATATCCTTTCCAATACTTTCTTTCTAATCAGGACAGCAAAAGTGATTGGCTCAGCCTTATTTAGATCCTGCCTTACTCAATAAGGTTTAAGGCACTTTTCATGTACTCTAAAAATAAGAAGCTTTCCATGTCTTTAATTATATTTTAATATTAGACATAATTTGAACCAAAAAGAACATGAGACCAAGTATTACCTTTTTTTATGTATAAATTTATTTATTTATTTTTGGCTGCGTTGTGTCTTCATTGCTGCGTGTGGGCTTTCTCTAGTTGCGTCCAGCGGGGGCTACTCTTCGTTGCGGTGCGCGGGCTTCTCATTGTGGTGTCTTCTCTTGTTGTGGAGCACGGGCTCTAGGCACATGGGCTTCAGTAGTTGTGGCTCGCGGGCTATAGAGCGCAGGCTCAGTAGTTGTGCATGGGCTTAGTTGGTCTGCGGCATGTGGGATCTTCCCAGACCAGGGCTCGAACCCGTGTCCCCTGCATTGGCAGGCAGATTCTTAACCACTGCACCACCGGGGAAGCCCCCAAGTATTACCTGTTAATAGGACCCTGCGTAGGTGAACTAATAAAAACAGCCTATAAGGTACTCTTTTCTATTGTTGATGGGAACGGAAAATGGTACGTCTTGGGAGAATTGGGCAATGTTATGGACGGGAGGTTTGTGTTTCTTCAACATTTAAATACTGAAACCCTACCCCCCGCCCCCCCACCGCTGCCGTGTTGGTATTAGGTGAGATCTTTGGGAGGTAATCATGATTAGATGAGGTCATGAAGATGGAGCCCTCATTAATGGGATTAGTGTCCTTATAAAAGTCATGAGAGAGCTTACTCCCCCTCTCTACTCTCTTTCATGTGAGGATATGAGAAGTTGTCAGGTTGCAACCCCGAAAAAGCTCTCACCAGAACCTGACCATGCTGGCACCCTGGTCTTGGACTTCCATCCTCCAGAACTGTGAGAAATAAGTTTCTGCTCAGTCTGTGGTATTTAGCCTATGGCAGCCTGAACTAAAACAGGCATGATCTAGGAAAATTGCATATCACCTACACTTTAGCCCAGAAATTCCACTTCTAAAAATCTGTGCTCAAAACACAAAATGACAAACGCACAAGGCTATTCATTGTGGCATTATTTGTAAATGCAAAAGTCTAAAAACAACCCAAATGTCCATCAGCACAAGACTAGATAAAAGTCCTATGGTATATCTACACAGCAAGGTACTATGTAATTGTAAAAAAGATTAAGAATTATCTTAATATATTAACATGACATAATCTCCAGAATATTTTAAGTGGAAAAAAGTGTTTTTATAGTATGCTATGTTTTTGATAAGGAAATGGGGAAGGATTTTTTCAAAATGAAATAATGGAACAAGCATCTAATAAAAATGATTACCTATAAAGTAATAAAAATGAACAGAGTGAAAGAGATGGAAATGCAGACAAAACTTCCATGAATGCATCTTCTCGTATAGTTTCAACTTTGTAGTCAAGTAAATATTCCATATAATTTTAAAATAAAATTAGATTAGAAAGTATAGTTCTAAAAATTGAAACCTCAATTAAAATAGCCTCACTGTACATGAGTCAATTATGCTTTAACCAAATAAAAATATTACTTCATTTGACTCTAAAACCAGTGTTTTTATTTTTGATCCTTGTGAAATATATTCTAAGGACAAAAAATGTCACAAAGGACTCAACTACATTCATTGGTCTTATTATTTATATCAGTATTGTTATTTTGAAAACATTATAAGTATGTTGTAAAACAAATCAAATAGGTAATTAAATTATGTTAATGTTGATAGAAACCAAGATTTTCAAGCTAAGAAAAACATTAAACATTAAAATCCAAGAATTTAAGTAAAATAAAGTAAAATTTAAAAGAAGGCATTTCCTGACTCTGCCTATTGAATAGCCTATAAGCAAGGACAACTCAGTAGCAGAAAACACAAGCAAAACATTGGGACCTCTAAATACCATTTAGAGATTCTAGATCTGAGGAAGAAAATGAAAAGGAAAAGCCAAAACACAACAATGCTTGAATTTGATACCTGAACTGTGGTTAATAAGAGAATGAATATCCTTATTCTTAGGACATATGTGCTTAAAGTATTAACGGATAAAAAGACAATGTATGCATCCTACTTTCAGATGGCTTGAAAAAGATGAAAGGATGATAAAACAAGTGTGGCAAAATGTCAAAAACTGGTGTACCTTGAAAAAGGTATATAGTAATTTTTTGTATTACTCTTACAACTTCTCTGTAAGTTTGTCTTTATTTTAAATTATGTGAAAATAATTCTTTAAAAGAAAGGAGGCTTTCAATGGAACTTAATCTTATACACAGGCTTAAGATGTGTTGATTGAAACACATATATTCAAACAAATATCTTTAAAAAAATCATGAGCTCATGATACTTGATCACCTTTGGAGTTTTTTAGGGCACTAATTCATTAAAGATTGAGAAAGGAGTGAATCGCACAATTTCCCCAGCCTTTCCTTAATAGACCTTATCTCAAGGTACCCAAATAAGTGATGAGGAAATGCTTTTCTTTATAGAATTCCAGCTAATAAATGCAGAAGGAATGGCAGAGTTAGAAAACTACTATTTTACAACTCAATATGATAATGGATCCAGCAGTAGTCACTAATAGCTGCTAAAACCATCTGGTGAGAGTTTGATGGGGAACTTGATAACGAAGGCATCAGGTTGACAACTGAACTCAAACTATGATTAATGTTAGCATCACTAAAAGTGGGATAACCAGACATAATATGCCTCAGATGCAATACAATAGGAGGTATATGCAGCATCAACTATGTTTGCAAAAAAAAAAAAAAAAACCTGAATCTAATGAAGACTCTGCAGCCATCAGTTTTATAGAACATTTGCAGAATAGGACAGTAAGTCAAACAAAACACACAAAAAGCAATCTGCCAGATCTAGAATGTGGGACAATCTACTAGACGAACAATCACATATACTAACAAGTAAATGGCATGAAAAGGGGGAGGAGGGCAGTGACTGGTAGAGATTAAAATTGACTTAGGGATGTAACAGTCAAATGCAATGTATAAACCTTATTTAGATCCTGACTCAACCAACTAACAGAAAAAAAATTTTGAGACAATAAGGGAAATTTGAATACAGACTATACTAAACAATACAAAAGTATTCAATTTTTAAGTGTGATCATATCGGTGTAGCTTACAGAATGAAAATTTTGTGTCCTTATCACTTAGAGATGCAGCCTCAATTATTTACAGTCATATTATATTTCATGTTTGGGATTCTCTCTAAAATATTTCAGCCAAAAAAAAAAAAAAAAGGGGTGGATAAGGAAAAGTAGGATTAACAAAATGTGCTTAATTGTTGAAGCTGGGTGATGGGTACATGCAGATTCCATTTCTATTAAAAAGAGGGGGAAAAAAAAAGCCTGGAAGACATATCAAAACCCATGTGTACTGTTTTAATACTACCTTGACACAGAACTCAATTTTACTCCTAGCCTTAAGAGTTTGGACTCCTGGAACAGCTTTTTGTATCCCATTATGAGTCTATTGCTGATTCCTACAATCCGCTCATCACAGTCTTCCAAACTGAGTTGAAACTTCTACTTCCATTACTGCACTGGCCCCAAACAAGAGAAGCATCTAGTAATTTTAGAAAGAACATGAGAGGCACCAGTAGACCTCTGCTAGAGTAGCATTATCTCTTCAATTCTCCCTCCCTGAAAAAACAAACCAAAAAAAAAAAAAAAACCCCAGAAAGCAACCGAGGTGTCTTTTTCATTCCTCAAGCAGATTGTAAGATAAGGCTTGTTACTCCTCTATACCTTCCATCATATCTTTAACATATTAAGCTCTTAATAACTGTCTGCTGACAGATTTTCTGGGTAATGTAAGAGCTATCTGTGCATGTCTTAGAATTAAAAAGCAGAACTTCAAAAGCATCAAGAAATCTAAATCCAATATTTTAATATGTACTCTCAAAACATGTATTAACATACATCATCTATAATACTTTAAATACTTCAGCATATATGTTAAGTTTCTACTTCAACTGCAGGAGTTGCCCTCACTAAGAATGCAGCTGAGGAATGGTTAGCTGGCATGCTAACCAGGAAACCCATTCTCCCGGCAGCTACAAATACATCTCTTATCCATAATTTGATCGGTATCCGATGTTTTGCTAATTAGTATACTAAATGTCAGGGGTATTTATTAGGGAATAGTGGCTTGTAGCCTAACGTGATACCAAAAAGTTGCTCTTACTGGTGAAATTAAAGTTTCAAGATATGTGGACGGTCTACAAATACATTTCCAACCCTTGTATGGACAGGTTATCAGAATCCTTTCAGGCCTGTAGTTCACAACTTCCTTAAAGATAGTACCTAGGTTTACAGCTCTTCCTTTAGGAGGCCTATTGGTTACCTGATGCTGGCCATAAAAATAACAGAAACCTCTAGAATGTTGCCATGTCTGCCTCAAGTAAACCCCTTATAAGGCTGGTTCAAGAATCTAAAAAGATAAAAAGCTGGGACTGCAATGAACTTATCAACTGAACTCTTCTGTGCCTGCTTTGTTAATGAATGTTTCTTTAATAAGTGTCTAAATGTGCAGCAGTATTTAGCCTAAGACATGTTTTCATTATAACCTGGTAATCAGGATGTAAAGGAGTGGCTATCCCACATCCAACTCAACTTCTGTGGCCACTATCTACCTAAAAGAACCTAAGAGTTAAGCATGACAAAGTTAGCTTGGGTCAATTCACAACAATGGACACACACAAAGTCTTGTTTTTCAAGTTTATTTTTAATATTTCACATTAAATGAAATTTAACCATACTCAGTACAGAGCATTACCACAATAGTACACACAAAGAACTTTAAAAATAAAAGACAAAAGAATACAACCTTCAACAAGTTAAATGCCACTTTACTATGTAAACAAAAATAAAACCCTGATGCTAAAAAGATACATATTCAGAGGTAAAATACATATACAAAAACACTTAAACATTAACATAATCCACAACTAGATCACATTCTTTGCAAGAGAGTACAGATATTAGTACTCTACATCTACAAAATTTCAAAATCCTGTTAAAATCAAAACCATCTCTGGTTTATGATACAGCACAATTCATAAGGCAAAAATATAGGCATTATCATCCAGTTCTTTAATTTCATTTGTTTTTAAGGCAAACTTGGAACTTTTTGCTTAGGATTTTAAAATAAATGGGACTGAACACATGATAACTTGACAAAATTAACCATAAATTATCTCTAGTTAAATATGTATAAAATAAAAAGATATGGATAGCAATTTTTCTCTCTGCAGAGATGTAAACTGGATTTTTGACTCCATATTCACACCATTAAGAAAACCTTTAAACCTGTAATATTTAAAACTTATTGTATTCCTCACTCTTCAAATGTGAATCAATACTGAATCAATATACTGTAAGTGAAAATCTAATAAACATCCAGTCACAGAATAATTGTATCTAATTAAATCATGTCTAACTAAAGTGCTGTCTTACAAAGGAAAAAAAAAGGTTAAGAAGTAGAACTGGATGTTAACTTGATGTGTGACATCTTTATAAGTTATTAACTTTCAAACTACAGAGGTTATAGAGGTTATCACAAGTTTATTGAACTTTAAGCAGTGTATTTATTGTAGAATCTGATTTTCCTGAAAATGAGCACTTCGGTGACAATACCAGAAATCAAACACCAAAACTGAAAACAAACAGCATTATATTTACATATATTTCCTTCAATGTTAGCCAGAGCCTTGATAACATAATATTTTTTTTAAGTTTCTATAATTCTGTTTTTCTACTAGAAAATATATTATCCAATTTTAGGAAAGTTGGAGTTCTATAAATATCAGCTTTTAAATAATTCTCTTTCATGTCAATAAAACCTAATTGGACACTAGAGGACACAAATGTTTATACATAAATTGGATCTCCAATCACTTCATGATGTCAGAAATAAGGAATTAGATTCACACTTTACCATAATAGTTATTTGGGTACAGGTCTCCCTTACTATATTTTACTCTTTGGGTGAAAAGACTATATCTTATTTATATTTCTAGCCCCCATAGCATCTAGCACAGTATCTCATATAGTAGACCCTCCATATTTGTCAAGTTATCAAAATAATTTTTCAAAACCTAATGCCATTCTCCTATTACTTTGATACCACGTCCTAAAATGTAATATTCATTCATGTTTAAAACAGTATTAGCAATAATATAAGGAACTTATATAACTATCCTTTGGGTTACATTAAAAATCACTTGAGTTCTATTACTATATTTAACAAATATTAAATAGCCAAACATTTCTAACAGATTAAGTCTTCATAACATAATTATAGAAGGCAATTATCTTCTAAATGATTAAATTAATTTCTATTTCCCACTGTTACTTTTTTCCAAAATAGTTCTGGGCAATCTTAAATAGCTTTCTCCTCCTTGCCTGAGTATATAAAATTATTTCTAAAATCTTTAACCCTGGGAATTTATAATCAAACATTTCGATCCTTTTTAACACTAGAAATGTGGCTTTAAATTCACAATTTGTCAGCAAAGTATTCATGATGAAACTTCTCACAAGCTGAATGAGAAGGCTCTATTGTAAAGTTATCAGCTGTCAGGTCACAATACTCTGGTTCTTATGCACAATTAAGTAGGTTTAGCAAACCTAAAATAAATATTTCTAAATTTGGGGGGGTTTTTTCTCTTCCTTTCACAGGGTTTCATAATTTGTTCTCTAGTATATTGCTCTTACTACTGCCCAAAATGTTTCACATTTAGTCTTCACTGAGAAGAAATTTAGATTCTTCCAAAACAATGATCAACTTATATCTTTGGTCTAATTTACCAAACGATTATATATTTTATACTAATTTGATAGTGGGGATGATATGTGAGGAAAACATTGTGAAAATAAAATGTATAGTATAGATCTGTTTACAATTAAAATAAATTTCTATAGTCTTTCAAATTCCCTTATCTTCTGGGGAGAGGGGCTTAAAAACAGTGTAATAGGATGTATTTAATAATTGATTAACATTGTTAATGTTATCAAGAATAACAATTCTTTCTGATTGATATAAACAGAAAGAAAATTGAGATGGGGATTTAAAATTAAGTATGTGATGGAATCTATTTTAAATTGCTTTCTTTAAATGAAGTCTAGGCCAATCACAATAGTGCACCTTGTTTCTATTCAACAGATTTATTCAAATCAATTAAAAAGTTATTGCTATATATCATTAAGTTATTCAAACAAGCAACATAGAAAATATTCAGCCTGTCAATTTTATTAGTAGCTCCTGTTGAGTTCTTAATTAGAAAGAGACTAAAAATCACTTGCAAGGTTTTATAATCTGTGCAAATATTCATAAAGCATGAAACTACTTATATGATTAAAGATGAGTTCACACAGTTTTGCAGTATATATTTAAGTCTACAACTGGCAGTTTATGGAAGAACAAGGAAAACTGAAAATTGCCTGGCTATAAATAGTTTTCAAGAAATAACATATATGCTAAAAATGAACCTATGTTTTATAATTACAAATGGCTTCTTAACAATAGTTCTGAACATTATGGCACTTAAGAATGCAATATGAACTTTTTCTTAGGAAACAAATATAGTTTTGTAGAGACTATAAAGAGATAGTGGGCAGTTAAAAAAAAGAAAAGAGAAAGAAAAAATCAAGGGAAGGAAAACAAAATGACTACAGTACCAAAAACACAAGTACCAACATCCTAATAAAATGCAAAGTAATGTATTCAAGATTAAGAGACATTACTAAAACATGCAAAACAAAATGAATTAACCAGTTCTTTTAAATAAGCTGTCACTTGGGTAAAGCAAACAATTTTGCTTTAAAAGATCGTTTCTTTAGTCAAAGTGGAACTGAATTTAGAACCATTACTCAAGTAAACATCAAGTTCCAGTTTTCCTCAATAACTTTAAAATATTCAGTTACCTAAGAAATGTACAAAATAATGCTTAACTGCCTAGTGCTTTATATTTAATGCATATATTTCTGTTTTTAAGAAGGGCATGTAACATCTAGCACAAGAAGAAAGAAGATAAAATGTATCTTTCTTTAAATCACTATTCAGGAACCATGAAAAGCATAACAGGCCATTTGAATGTTTTTTGGATGTAAATATTAGTATAAACACTAACATTTTTAATAAGCACAAATGAACCAAGCCGGTAAAAATGAAAAATACTATCAAAACACGTCATGCGTATCTCATATTTAACATCCAAAAGAACATTTTTATAGCCCTGTTACAGATCCTACAGTTAGCACCATTTTTATATCTGAATACTTTGAAAAAGCAATCAAAAGTCTTAAAAAAACTAAAATTATTGTAAGCATATATGAAAAAACTTAATGTGCACTAAGGGTGGTACTAAACATTTATCAAATATTTACATCAACACTGGGAAGCCTGCTGGACTACTAAAAAAAAATTGAAACTGATATGCTTAACTCTTTCTATCCATGCTTAGCATACCATAGATGGGTAACTAAATTCATCCAGCATTAACCTGCCCATATAAAAAAGGCATACACAGTAAGTATCTGATTGCTTAAAATAGGACCCGAAATCATGATAGTAAATGCATTTATCTTGAAAACTTATTACATCCCCAGCCCTAAAGCCATTTAGCAGGAAGAATATCCACGTGACTCAGTATGGCATGTAATTTACAACCCTTAAAAGTACCAGAAAAAAAAGCAGCCCTTTGTTTAAAATGTGAAGCATATGAATTTATATCCAACAGTATCAGCACTCTGTCTAGTCACTCAGTATACTCCAGCATCTAAGCATCTCTCATCCTGGTAAAAAACGGTGCAGAACAAGGAGGAGGAAGAAAGCTAAATTTTTTTTAAAAAGCAGCAAGGTTTTCTCCACATGTACACTTATGAACATAAAACTATTCTATCCCAGTATTAGGAAAAAAAAGTGCACAATTCAATTGGCAAGATCTTTCCTTTTTTTTTTTTTCTTGGATTATTGATTCACTGTATAATCAAGAGCAACCAAAGCTACTTGTCAGTTCAAAGTACCCAACAAAACTTTGAGTCTTCATGCCATTTCAAGTTAAAAAGAAAGCAATGTAGCTTTTGGGCTTCAGAAAACTGGGCATCCTTTCATGCAGCACAAGGTTCATCACTACGCTATTTCCACAAGTCCACACTTGTCAAAGTGCAGTTAATCCAAAATTGCAGCGACAGTATATCATGCCAGCTGAATCCAGCCATGTATCTGAGATAGGGTCATATTTCTGCACGGTATTCAGATAGGAAGACCCTGAGTGACCACCCACTACATAAAGGTAGTTATCAATTACTGCAGCACCAACTCCTAGGAAAGGTGGGTAAAAATAGGGGAAAAAATATGTTAACCATGAAGCAGACTTCGCACTAAATTAAATTTGTATTTAAATGTTTTCTTAAAATACATTTCAACAATCTATTATTAATTATACAAGCAATATAGCAATATGTGCTTACTGGAAAAAAAATCCCTTAGTATAAAAGAGCTGAAGTCTTCCTTCATCTCTCCTCCTCAATCTTACTCTCCCTCTCTCCACCACAGTTAAATATTAAGAATGTAGTATGTATCTTTCCATATGCTTTCTTCTCAATTTATGTTTTTCAAAAATCATTAATTTTTGTTTTCAAACATGTTAAAATTTTAAATATATATTGAACTATATAATTTATGCTTTAAAAATTTTACTTTATATATATATATAGTTCTAAAAAGAACAAGGCTACCCAAATATTTTACGTTTTCATTGTTTTATGGTTTTCCTTCTCAATGGTACCACAGAAACTAATTCTAGTAAACAAGCCTTTCAATTTCCTTCGTATGTTTATTTTTCAGGAGTTTCTTTAATCATAAATGCAAGGAATACTCCTAAAGCATTTCCACCAGTAACTTAAAATGTTCCTTTTAAAATAATGTGATTTGAGTTTGGGTTTAAGGATAATTTCTTCTTTTCCTCAAAGGTGTATTTGTTTTTCTTTATGAAACCTGAAACCCAACCCTTTCTAGATCAACTATAACTATACCCCTTAAGGAGGAGAGAACATTTGAAAGTAACATACAGACTGCTGATGTACAATAAAAAACAAAATAGAACAACCCTAGGATCCTGGGTGTGTGTGCACATGTGTGTGTAACACATAAAACAATTAACATTTGTTACATGGACACAAAGAGCTTCTATAAGGTACTTTCTATTACCAGCATTTCTCAAGATGTGTTGTAGAAGTTTAAAAAATAACAATATGCACATTGGCATATTAAAATCACAGTAAAAAAATATATATAGTTTTGTCTAATCAAGTTGTCAGTCAAGTTTATCACAAAAAAAGTTTTTTCTGGACAAGTAATAATATACTCTTACTGTTATATCCCAAGAAACTACTATTTCAAGAACATCACTATAAAAAATATTGTCCTGCATGTTTAGAAATTGGTATGTTATTATTACCTGTTCTGGGTTCTTTCATTGGTCTACACACAGTCCACTGATTTTGATGAGGGTCATATCTTTCAATGCTTGACAAATGTGAAACACCATTATGTCCACCCACCACAAAAATAAAGCCTAGCATGACACCCACACCAAAGTGAATCCTTTTATCTGCCATAGATGCAACCATCTCCCAGGAGTCCTTACTTGGATCATAACGCTCCACACTGCAAATATTCACAAAAGAAAGAATTAATTCACATATCCTTTGTGTCACTCTTCCTACTAAAGCAACTAAAACCCACCAGAGTTTTAAAAGTGCAAACGGACAGATATAAAACAAGAGTAGTTTGTCCCAAATGTTCAGATTTTGCTGATAAAATCACAGGGATAAAAGCTTACCTTGTAGACTGGTGCAATAATAGCCATACCCTACTCTATTATATTGTACAAGCAGCAAGGTGTATTAAAAGCATGGAGCATTTGAAGTCAGAAAATCTGGGTTCAAGTACTAATAATACATACCTAGACCTACCACTTTGGATTTGTGTATTCCTGGATAAGTCATTTCCTGTAAACATGGGGATAATATAACCTCACGGATTCATGTAAGAATAAAGTCCAATGAGTATGCATGTGAAAGGACTCTGAAAATCACAAACTGAATATAGACTGTTCCTAAAGATACTAAGGATTTTCCCCTCAGCTACGGAAAAGGGAAGATGAAGAGAAGGAAAGAAGAGGAATTTTTTTCTTATAGGTGAATTCATGTTGACTAACTGTAAAGCAAACACTACATACTTCATAACACAAACTGGCTAATCATAATAATGATTATTGTAATGATTATAATAATCAGAGTAATTTATGAGAATTCACGGATTTAAATAAAGTCTGTATTCCAGAGAATTCTTGGCATTTCCAAGTTGCATTATGGAAATCCAAATCAAATCAGAATTTCCAAATAAGCTTTCCTAGAAAATCCCAGAAGGCCTTTAAGCCTACACTTTCCCTGAAGGGGTGCAAAGGCAAGTTGGTTGAGCTTGTTCTGGTCCTAACCTAACTTCTCAAGAAAGCCTAAAGCATTTGAGAGTAAGTTCAGAATAGGGACTAGACTAGACTAGACTAGAAGACTAAACTACAACTATTTCTGAAAGGACACCAGGATAAAAACTGTTAGAGCAAAATCACTAGACAAGAAAAATCCTGTGAAAAACTGTAACAAAAGCTTAAACTTCAAGAGCATTATCTCAAAATTAAAGTACTTAACCTTTTATCTTAGAAATTTCTGCTAGCAGCTTTTCAAAAAATAGAAATGCATGTCTGGGTCCCAAATACTTTTCCTTCAACTAAAGGAGCAATAAAAAGGGAGAAAAATTTAGCCTACACAGAAATAAAAATTTATAGATGAAATGGTGTTGTCTCATTACTTTCTCAGCCTGTTAACAAACCACCACATACTCTCCTTTATTAAAATGCTCACAGTAAATAAAACACATACCACTATTAGAGATAAAATACTATCAGAGACAAAATCTTTGGAAGATCGACTTTCAACAAAGGTTCAGAATTATGATTAATTTTCCATATAAGCACTTTATGCTTTTGTTTTTCTCATATATATATTTCTCCTTTATTCAGAGAATACTATAAGATACAGAAATCTCACATTTAAATTTCAGCACAGCTCAGATACATAATGATACATGTATGATTACAGAACAAGAATCCAGAATGGAATATTTAAATAAGGCTTAAAGTTTATGATGTGTTATAATATTGTGTAAGCATATAGAAATTACATTTTCCACTTTTTTGTTCTTTTAAACAATGTAGTAATAGATCATCCATCCATACACACACATACAGACACACACATTTATACATACACACACCACCCCAAATCTAAAATTATCTAACTTCATCTTATTTTCAGATTGCTGAATTCTAAAATCTAGTCCATTTATATTGAATGAATGAATGTAAAATTTAATAAAAAGGATTTGATTTTTAGGTTTGTATTAAATCTCCTTGTAAAACAGTTACAATTATACTTGTGGAGCAGGTTAAGTTTCCCAAATGTCTATCAATATTACTTTAAAAATTAAAAAGGGAAGTTCATTCATATACACAAATTGTTTAAAATCCAGAAATCATTGTTAATGATACTTTTAAAAATCTACAAGCATATACAACTTGATTAAGTTAAATACCTGTTCATGTGGGCAGGACCATACCCACCAATGGCATATATCATTCCATCCAACACAGCTGCGGCAAAACAACTTCTTGTTGTAGTCATTGGTGCCACAGGTTGCCACTTTCTTACTTTGGGAATATACTTCTCTACAGATTGTAAATAAGATTGTCCATCATAACCACCTAAAGCATAAAGTTCTCCTGCAAGTACCACTACTCCAAGGGTACTTCGGCTCTCATTCATTCTCTCAAGAGAAGTCCAGGTATTTGTATCAGGATTCCAGCATTCGACTGAATTTTCATGTTTTCTGATAGTGATGCCAGGACGCACGTTAGTTTCAATACCACCTATAACATACACTTTTTGGTCTAAAACGCATATTCCAAATTCATAGCGAGGAATGTTCAGGGGTGCCAAACCAATCCAAGAGTCATTCTGAGGAAAGTACATCTCCACACTAAAGAATAAGCAGAAAAAATTAAATTTAAAACATCAAAATGGCCCATAAACAATATCTGGCAAAACTGAAGATACACTTATGCTCTGACACAGCAATTTCATTCCTGTGTATCTACTCTACTGAATGCCTATTGCAGCCAGTTTTGCAAAAGAACACAAATAGAGAAAGGTTTACAGCAGCTCAACACAGTCATCTATCAAAAGGAGAATGGATAAATAAGATGTGGTACACCCACCCCATGACAAAGCAATTCCATTCTTAGATATGCACCCAAGAGAAATGCACACATATGTATATGTACAACAGTGTTCACAGTAGCATTATTTGTAATAGTTGAAAACTGGAAACAATCCAAATTTTTCATCAACCATAAAATGGATAAGTAAATTGTGCGTATCATATAAGAAAATACTATACAGCAATGAAAATGAACAAACTACAACTACGTGTAACAGCGATGAATCTTACACATATAATGTTGAGGGAAACAAGCCAAATTCAAAAGAATATATTCAGTATAGTCTCATTTCTATCAAGTTCAAAAACACTTCTAATCTCTAGATTAGAAATGAGGGTGGTGGTTACCTTTGGGGAGGACAGGGAGGGAACTTAAGGGTGGTTTCTGGGTGTTGTTCATGTTCTTTTCTTGAAATGGTTTGTAATGTTTGCTTTGTGATAATTCATTGAGCTGTACACTTGGAATTTGTGGACTTTTCCGTATATGTGAAACATTTCAATCAATTTTCAGTCATCATACTCACAGTAGAAAGAAAATGTTGTATTATGTCCATCTACTATAATACCATACACCAGTGAAACTAAATGAATTATTTCCTCATGCAATCTCAATTTCATAAACTTACTGCTCAATGATAAAACACATCTCTGAAGAATATACATGGTACTACTGCATTTACATAAAAATGTGTAAAACCTAACTATATACTGGGGCACATATAATATGTGGCAAAATTATAACAAAAAGCAAGGGAATAATACATTAAAAATTCAGAATACTGGTTACTTCTGGGGGAGAGAAGGAGATGGCATCAAGGAGGGGCACAAGGGAACTTTAAAGCTATTGTTAGCCCAATCTCAACAAATCTAGTTTTAGACCACAATTAAAATGTACACTGAGACTTTTTAAAAGATAAAGAACATACCAATTGACACTGATAAAACATCAACAGTTTCCTCCTATTGGAGGAAAGAAATGCAATCTACCAAATGTTTTGAAATATTTTAGAATATTAAATATTCTAATATTTATTCTAATATTTAGAATATTAAATATTAAAGAAATAAATTAAACACAAAAGTTTTCATAAAGCAATCCCATTTAAGGGAAAAGGAAGGTAACATCCAGCTATATTTTCAATGTATAAAAGTTATTTGTATAACACAACATTGTTAATCAACTATACTCCAATATAAAATAAAAATTAAACAAATAAACAAACAAACAAAAAAAGTTACTTGTAGAATGCTCTAAATCAATGATGGCCATGGGCCAAATTCAGCCCACCAGATACTTTTGTAAATACAGTTTTACTGGAACACAGCCATGCTCATTTGTTTATGTATTACCTATGGCTGCTTTTGCACTATAATGGCAGACTTGGGTAGTTACAACAAGGACCATATGACGATGACAAAATTTAAAATATTTACTATTTGGCTCTTTATAGAAAAAGTCTGACAACTCCTACTCTAAGTTATCAGAAAAGAAAGCACTTTTGACTACTGTTGTTAAAAAAATATTTACGCTGAAGAAAATAAATTACATGTAAAGTCCATGATTTATATCAATATCCTGTTTTTTATTTTCTTGGTGGTTACTCTGATTAACTGTATTCATTCAAACATATTCTTGTCCCAGTCTGACCTCATCACAAATTCCTAGCTCTCCTCTTTAGCATTTTTTGATATAGCTAGCAATAATAAATCCCCTCTGACCTGGTCTGACTCATATAAAGATGTAAATGATTTGACAAAGGAAAAAAGGGCATAAAATGGAAGAAAAGTTCATGAATAACCAGGATGGATAAAATTTGTGCACTGGGAGGGAGGAGAGGTGTTTAAAATTGAGAGTGTTGTCGAGAATGGACGACAATGTGATTAAAATAATCAGGTAAGTGATTTAAAAAGAAAACAACAAAAAGCAGCAGATAAACAGGAAAATCAAACTATTTTAAAAATATAACAAATTAGCAAATTTTAAGAGTATAAAATCTATTAGCATCAATCCTTTAAAAGCCTATTTACCTATCCAAACAGGCAAACAGTCCAGATTTTCCTCCTACTGCACAAAGTACTTTGGGAGCACAGCGAGGTCGTGTCATCAAGACTGTCTGATGAGAGAGTCTGTGTTCAGGCATAAAGTGGTACTTCAGAGCTTCATTCAAAAGATGTTTACAAGTGCGATCATCACGAATAAGATGATTTGCTTCATATAATCTAGTGAGAAACTTAACACTCAGCAATGGTAATCGTACACTGTTAAGTAGCTGTGCTAAGTATTTCTGGCGTTCTTGGACGTCATACTTGATCCAAGACTCAAGTGCATAAAAAACAGTCTCTTCAGTAGCTACATTCAAACAGTCATTGGAAACAATTTCATCCAAATCAGCATGCGTAAGCTCAAAAAACTCTTCAGTCTGGCAAACTGCTTCAAAATTCTGGCATATGTATTTAGTGGCTGCCAAATAAAGGTCATGACAACCATATGTCTCTGCAAAGCGAGAAATTCCAATACAATTACCAGGATCAAGTTGGCTTTCAAGAAATGCACAACATTCTTTCAGGACAAGTTTTATCTGGAGTAGGTTTGCTGCTGGAAGGAGAGATTCAACTGTGTCTTGTGAAATAAAAACAGTCCCTGTATAGGCATATTCCACAATGGCCTGGAGAGCAGTTTCATCAATGCACTGAAACTCAACCTCACTGTTCTCTTTTTCAGAAAGGTTTCCAGTAAACATAGCTTTGAAATATGGGCTGATGCTGGCAAGTACCACTTTGTGAGCATGGATTTTAACATCACCTACTCGAAGAATGATGTCACAGAGTTCGTGATGTTGACGAAGAAGATTCAAGCCCTGTAGAAGTTGTTCAGAATGTAAGTGGGTTAAGTTAGCAAGCATGTAGGTCGGGGATGTGTGGTCCATCTACAGAAAAACAAAAAGCATGAATAGTTATTTCAAAATA
This sequence comes from Balaenoptera musculus, assembly GCF_009873245.2. Lineage (NCBI taxonomy): Eukaryota > Metazoa > Chordata > Mammalia > Artiodactyla > Balaenopteridae > Balaenoptera > Balaenoptera musculus. The sequence goes on from NC_045786.1 coordinate 121,309,260, forward strand.
ATTTGCAAATGATTACTTTTACAGGTAGCACAAAATAAATAAGAGTTGTTGTTTATCTGCATGTTTGTTGTTTTTTAAATACTAAATACTAGACAGAGGCTTTTAGAGTTAGAAGGGAAGTTAACAATCATTCAACTCCTTTATTATAGATATTAAGCACACTCCGTGCTTCTGGAAGATGAACAAGATTAAAAATAAAAGAGAAGGAAAGAGACTAGAAAGAAAAGAAGAAGAAAAAGTGAGAGGCAATAAGGACTGGGGTAGGTTGAATAATTGCTCCCCCAAAAGACATCCGCATCCTAATCCCTGGAAACTTTGAATGGTACTTTTACAGCCAAAAAAAAAAAAAAAAAAAGACTGTGCAGATATGATTAAGGATTTTGAAATGGGGAGATTATCCTGGGTTATCTAGTTGGGCCCTAAGTGCAATCACATGTACCTTATAAGAAGGCAGAAGGAGATTTGACACAGACAGAAGAAGAGAAGGTAATCTGACCACAGAGGCAGGGATTGGATTGATGCAGCCACAAACCAATCAACATTGGCAGCCACTAGAAGCTGGAAGAGGCAAGGAACACAGTCTTCCCTAGAGCCTCCAGAGGGCACAGAGCCCTGCCAACACCTTAATTTCAGCCCGGTGATAATAATTTCAGACTTTTGGCCTCCATAACTGTGAGAGAATAAAGTTCTGTTATTTTAAGCAACTGAGTTTGTGGTAATTTGTTATAGCAGCCATAAGAAATCAACACATGGATACTTCAGAATGGCTCACAGCAGTTACTTAGAATAGATGAAAGGAACATAAGACATCTACACAATATGAACTGTTTCTTTCCTGTCTCATTCACACCTCAAACACAAGTAATGGGGATAATTTAAAAAAGCAGAAAATTTGGTTCCTATTTTAAAAGTATTATCAAATAAACTTAAAAATTCTGAACATTATTAAATAATATAAATGTTGGTAGGACTGGGAGAGTATAGCACTTCATTCCTGTGCATTTTTAGGTGCAAATATCCAAATATTAAAACTTTTATCTTCATTAAGAACATCATCATTTCACACTTGTTTCATTTGAATTTTATGTCCATTAACAAATTTTGTTAACATGACCACATTATAGCTGATATCACCAGCCTCCACTTCTGATCTCTCCAACTAATCCTGCACACATCTAACAGAATAATTCTCAATCAGGGTACAGACAAGTCTCAAGAAACTTGTTGGTCTTCCAGTAGGTACTTTATTCCAGAACAGAATATTGGTAAGAAAACAGCAACCAGAAGGCACATGTTTAGATCAGGGTCTGTTCTTTTTACTTACTATAGTGTTGACCTCTTAAACTTGTTTAACTTCTTTTAGCCTCAGTTTAATGGAAAAAGTTAACATCTAGACTGAAAAGAGAAAAATGAACAACAGGAAAGCAAGTAGATATAGCAAATAAGTGACAGGATTAAGAAAGTAGTCCTAGCTACTTTACATCATTAACTTTACCTTATCTTCATTTTCCTTATCTGTAAAGTGAGATCATAATAATACCTGAACTATATATATCTCACAAGGTTTCTGAGGATCAAATTAGATAATGCACAGGAACATATAACAAACTGTAAGAGTTATGAGTACAGGGTACTATGGTGAGGCAACAGAAATGTAACAGTATCAGCGAAGAATAGGGACCTTGGAAATATAATGAGTTTTAGTTCTAACTGGGTCACATACTATTATATGGAATTGGTACATTTCTTAATGTAAGTATTAATTTTTTCATCCATAAAATAAGAATACCTCCCACCTATCTCAGAAGGTTACATGAAAATTGTTCTGTAAAGTTTAAAGTTCCACACAACTCGAAGTGCTATGAATACAGCACTTAAGTCTCATTCTCTTCTCATGATCCCCACTTTCACTATTTCCCATTCTTTCCATAACGACCTTTCATTCCAATAAAGCTCATGTAATTACCACAGCTCTATATAAATATTTTCTCACATTTGCCAGATTTTTGCCTATAAACTTTCTCCTCTCCCATGTTCTTTTCATCCAATTCAAATTTGCAAAAGGCTGGTTCAAAATTAACTTCAACTGAAAGTCTATAAACATTTAAGTACTCACTTCCTTTACATGCAATTAATTTAATTATAAGTGCTGTTTTGTGAAACATACCCCTCTCAACTCTCATTTGTCTGATTCAACAAGGAGATGTTATTCAGGATGAAAAGTGAACAACAAACAGGAAAGGTGAATGATACAGAAAATAAGAGAAGGAAATGAAAAATGACACCTAGCTAATACAATGAGATGAGAAAGGGAAATACAAGGCACACTGACTGGAAAGGAAGAAACAAAACTCTTTGTTGGCAGATGACATGACTGTCTATGTAGAAAATCCAGAACAATTAAAAAAAAAAACAAACCCAAGACAGTGGAACTAACAGGCAATTTTAGAAAGTTTGCAAGATACAAGGTTAATATACAAAAGTCAATCAATTTTCTATAAACCAGCAACGAACAAGTGGCATTTGAAATTTAAAACATATAACCATTTACATTAACACCTAAAAACTGAAATACTTAAGATATAAATCTAACAAAATTAGGTACGAGATCTATATGAGGAAAACTATAAAATTCTAATAAAAGAAATCAAAGAACTAGCTAAATAAATGGAGAGATATTCCATGTTCATGGATAAGATGACTCAACATTATCAAGATGTCAGTTCTTCCTGACTTGCACTACAGATTCAATGCAATCCCAATCAAAATCCCAGCAAGTTATTTTGTGGATGTTGCAAACTGATTCTAAAGTTTTTATGGGGAGGCAAAAGACCCAGAATAGCCAACTCAATATTGAAAAAGAAGAATAAAGTTGAACAACTGACACTACCCAAATTCAAGCATTATTATAAAGCTGTAGTAACCAAGACAGTGTGGCACTGGTGAAAGCACAGACAAATAGACCAATGGAACAGAACAGAGAGTCTAGGAACAGACCCACATAAATACAGTCAACTGATCTTTAACAAAGCAGGAACGGTAATACGATGGAGAAAAGATAGTCTTTTCAATAAATGGTGCTGGAATGTAAAGTAAAAAATGAATTTAGACACAGACCTTACTTATATCCTTCACAAAAATTAACTCAAAATGGATCACAGACCTAAATGTAAAATGCAAAACCATAAAACACTTAGAAGATAACACAGGAGTAAATTCTAGATGACCTTGGGTATGGCAATGGTTTTTTTTTTTAGCTAAGACACCAAAGGCACAATCCACACAAGAAAGAATGATAAGTTGGATGTCTCTATAAAACAAAACAAAACAAAAAACCACACAAAAACTTCTACTTTGGGAAAAACAATGTCAAGAGAATGAGAAGACAAGCCACACACTGGGAGAAAATATCTGCAAAAAAACACAACTGATAAAGAACTGTTATTCAGGGACTTCCCTGGTGGCACAGTGGTTAAGAATCTGCCTGCCAATGCATGGGACACGGGTTCGAGCCCTGGTCTGGGAAGATCCCACATGCCGCGGAGCAACTAAGCCCGTGCGCCACAGCTACTGAGCCTGTGCTCTAGAGCCCGTGAGCCACAACTACTGAGCCTGCATGCCACAACTACTGAAACCCGCGCACTGCAATGAAGAGGAGTCCCTGCTCACCGCAACTAGAGAAAGCCCTCATGCAGCAACGGAGACCCAACGCAGCCAAAAATAAAAATAAATAAAGAACTGTTATTCAAAATAAACAAAGAACTTTTAAATTAAACAAGAAAAGTAACAATCTGATTAAAAAAATGGATTAAAGACCTTAACAGATACCTCACCAGAGAAGATACAGATGGTAAGTAAGCAGATGAAAAGATGTTCAAGATCATGTGTCATGAGGGAACTGCATATTAAAACAACGACATACTACCACACACCTATTAGAATGGTCAAAATCCAGAATACTGAGAACACCAAATGCTGGACAAAATGTAGGGCAAAAGGAACTTCCATTCATGGCCGTGGGAATGCCAAATTGTACAGCCACTTTGGAAGACACTTTGTTAGCTTCTTATAAAACTAAACATACTCTTACCATACAATCCTGCAATTGCCTTCCTTGGTATTTACCCAAATGAATCGAAAACTTATGTCCACACAAAAACCTGCACATGGATGTTTATTGCAGCTTTATTCTCAAGTGCCAACACTTGGAAGCAACCAAGATGTCCTTCAGTAGGTGAATGGATAAACTATGGTACAACAAGACCATGAAATATTATTCAGTGTTAAAAGAAATGAGCTGTCAAGCTACGAAAAGACATGGAGAAAATGTCTTACCCAGTAAAAGAAGCCAATCCGAAAAGGCTATATACTGCAAGATTCCAATTATATGACATTCTGGAAAAGGCAAAACTATGGAGACAGTAAAAATATCAATGGTTGCTAGGAGTTAAGGGGGACAGAGGATGAATAGGCAAAGCACTCAGGATCTTTAGGGCAGTGAAATTACTCTATATGATACTATAATGGTAGATATGTATCATTATATATTTGTCCTAACCCACAGAATACAGAACACCAAAAGTGAACCTTATGGTAAATTATGGACTTTGGGTGATAATGACATGTCCATATAAGTTCATCAATTGTAACAAATGTACCACCATGGTGGTGGACGTTGATAATGGGGGAAGGTACACATGTGTTGGGGAAGGGTGTAAATGGGAAACCTCTGTACCTTCCTCTTAATTTTGCTGTGAACCTAAAACTGCTCTAAAAAAATAGTCCTTTAAAAAAGTAAATTAAAAAAAAAGGAGACCTAGCTACCTTATAAGTTCACATCTCTCCCAGACCAAACAATTATGTTCCAAGATATTTAAAAGAACCTGTGAATGAGATCCCTGAATCATCGCCAGTGCCACAAGACAGGAGACTATTTTCAAAAATAAGAGTGTAATTTCTACTAACATTCTGGTAAGGTTAATGTTAATTTCAGATAACACTTTAAAACAAACGATTAAAGGTTTGATATGTGAATACTTAGAAGAGGATGTAGTGATCTCTAAGACTAGGATGCATGAGTTAACAAGAAAACGTGTCACAGATTAATCTTTTTTTTCCTGATGTATTTAGAAGACTTGCAGATCAGAAAAATATACAATGTTTAACTAGATACTTGTAAAGAATTTTATAATGCTTTTATGATTTTGAGAACAAAACCAAAAAATATAAGCTAGCTCAGTTAACTAAACTAGCAAGTGGTTGGACAACCACACCAGAGTATATACTACTTAATGAAATGAGGTCCACCTGGAGGGAGGTTTCTGATGGTATACCATAGGCCAAGATGAAGATACTGCAGGCAGGCTCTTCAGCTTTGGAGATGATATGAAGCTGCAGAGGACAGCAAATACATCAGCTAACAAAACATGGATCCAAAAAGACCTGACATCTAATAAGAAGAAATTTAAGAGGGATAAATGTTAAGATTCTATAGTGGATTCCAAAACAACTATACAAGTACAGAAAAAGAGAGAAAAGACTCATCTGTAGGATGTGTTTAAAGGGTTTAGGGATTTTAATTTTAGCAATACTTTAGCACACTAATCTTATGGAGGTTTAAGGTGCATTAATAGAACTATAATATACAGAACTAGAGAGGAGACATTCCACTTGGCTCTGCAAATGTCAGACCACATCTGGAATACAGATTTGGAGTACCATCCTTTAAAAGGGATCTAAACAAAGTAAAAGACCTGATGAAGAGAAGAAATTCAAGACATCTTATGGGTGTTGAGTCCGAAGAAAAAAAAAAGGA